>NC_084527.1:7665000-7965000 GCF_024500275.1 Phycodurus eques
TACTTTCGCCTGTTGCAGATCAAGCTGTCTTTCTGCCGGACACGTGCTCTCTTTTGTTCGTCCCGCTCCATTGTTTCAAGTTAGTGTAGCTTTAAAACATCTTCCAAACATGCAAACAAGTATATTTTCATTGTTGGCTTCACAAAAAGTGAGAGGCCTGTGTTCAACATGTGCTCATTTCAATACATATACCATATCTGCATTCCACCGCTTGCCTTTTAACGAGAAAAGAAAAGAAAAGAAAGAAAAGACAGAAAGCGAGGCGGCCTCACAGGAGTCGAGCGGGCCGTGTGCTTGTCCAAGAAAGCCTCATACAGGTCTGTCTCTCTCTGGGGACCCGAGACAAAAGGCAGAACTGGGCCACAGTCTCCATCTGCTGTCCAACAGGGGAGCGGGCGAGAGAGGGAGGCCGTCGTGCGGGCGGAATAATCGCAGCGAGGGGAACAACACTGGGACATTTTTTTGAGGGGGGGGTTAACTTAACTTCTCATGGAATTGCATTCTGACATGAGCAAAAAGTCACTTCAAAAGCGGCGCTCGTGTTGCAAATTTGAACGCTCGGAAGTCGTACGATATTTGAACGCGATCCACAATTTCAAAATATGCCTCGTGAAATTGCACATGCACAAAAAAAAAAAAAAAAAGTCGTAGCAAAGGTCACCAAAGTTCAACAACTGTTCCTTGCTTTTTCTTTGGCTTTTTTTGTGTGATACCGCTATAGAAGGGGTGCATCGATGGCGAGGAAGGAAAATGTGATGATAACCATTGAACAGGAAATGGTGTCGCGATGGACAAAAGATTATGTAATAATGTAAAAAAAACATTTTTGTTCCTTCAAATAATACCACAATGATTTATTTTTTTTAAAGGACAAATGTTCTTGTATTGTCAGTGTGCTTTCAGTTGACGTAATGTTAACCAAGTGTATAGACTCCCCTGGCTTCAAAAGAGCCTCAGAGGCCTCACCTCTCATTAGCAACAGTAACCCAGTATTACTGTATGTTGTGTGGCGTCACCCACGGCGATCACACACACAGCGCAGCTGTGAGGCGCTGAGCACCTGTCGGATCGCAACAAGCGGCAAGTCAGTGAGGCTTTTAATTGTTAATGATGTGCTCCGCTCGTGCACTGTGAGGCTGCTGTGATGTGCTGTAATTGGCCCCTGAGTTATCAGACGACTTCCTGGTTCACGCGAGACCAAGTAACTAAGGTACTACATTCAAAACGGATGGTGGCATTTTTCATTCTGAGGTTGATTGTTACACTGTCTTGATCAATTATTTTATATCGTATTGTTTAGCTCGAGCTACACATATGTAAAGGGTGATTCGATCCAACTTAACTGAACTTAACCTAGCCGACCCAAACAATGCAGCCGCACCTGACATAACCTAACCAAACCAGCCAACCCTAAAGCAACCCACCTAAACTAAATCTAACCAAATACAACACAATCAAACCAACCCAACAAACAAAATCGACCTAGACCAAACATCTGAAACCATCCAGCCCAGCTTAACCTAACCAAACCTGACCCAACTAACCTAAAGAAAAGGTTAGACGATGAAAAGTACTGTAGCCCTTATATAACCTAACCTAACCTAACCAAATATACTGTACATTCCGCAAACCAAAATAACCAAACCAAATACACCATCATCACCCAGCGCAAACTAACCCTGGACCGACTTACCCAAACAAACACAACCCAACAAACCAAATCCACTTAGACCAACCAAACTCACCTAACCTAAACCAGTAACCAAACCTGCCTAAACAAAGCAACCCAAACCAAGTGAACACAATCCAACCTCATGTAACGTGACTCAAATTAACCTAACCGACCAAACCCAGCACAAGCCAACCTAACCAACCCGTCTATCCGTTCACTTGGTGGCAGGATCCACCCTGGAGTGGTCATCAGTCAGTTGCAGGGCACACATAGCTGGACAACTACGTACACTCGTGTTAACACATACCGTGGGCACAATTTACAGTCTTCGACGAACTAAACATGAATGATTTTCGAACGCGGGAGGAAGCCCACGGAAAACTCACGCAATCACACGTACAGCATGTTAACGCCACACAGGAGAGCAAATGTGCTAGCCATGCTGTTAACCAACCCAACAAACTAAATCAACTGAGACCATTCATTAATTCACTCATCTTCCGTTCCGCTTATCCTCACTCGGGTCGCGGGCGTGGTGGAGGCTATCCCAGCTATCTTCGGGCGAGAGGCGGGGTACACCCTGAACTGGTCGCCAGCCAATCGCAGGGCACATATAAAAAAACAACCATTCGCACCAACTGAGACCAATGAACCCAAAACAAACCAGACAACACAACCAAACCTAACCTAACCTAACCAAATGCATTGAAAACATTGGACCCGAACCAATACAAAAAACAAACCCTATCTTGATGAAACTAAACCAACGCAGCCCAACTTAACCTGACCTAATATAACCAACCCAAACATACCTGATCCTATTCAACCAACCGACTGGAACAACCCACCAAACTGAGCCAATTCAAATCAATCTAATCCAATCTAACTCAACACAAACCAATTCAACCGAATCCACTCCAACACAGCACAATAAAACACAACACACCCTTACTAACATGTTTTGGGGCATGATTCAAGAACTGGTAGCGGCCTCTTCTCATGAAAATTTGAATTGATTTCCTCAAGAAACCAGGCAGATTATTGTGCTTCTGTGTCAAATTCAATACTTTAGCCCAGACTGTGTACTTTTACAGTGCCAGTGACGACAATATGCACAACATAGCATTACAAGTCAGCCACTGTACTAGTTTTAAAGCCATGTTAACAGACATCTCCACGTCCAACAATGACAGTGTTTTCATTCATGTTGACAAAACTAATTGTTGATAAATGTCCAAGCATCTGATTGGTGCAAACACAAAAAAAAGGTTGCTTGCAAAAATATCTTCCAGAGACAAAGTAGTGTCAAACCTTTAACAATTGTCACAAAGGAAGTCTCGTATTGTGGTGAGAGTGTCCTCGGGCTAAAGTCTTTAACGTCTTCTGAAGAGTAGGTGTTAAACTATTTTGACTTTATACATCCTCTGGTTTCTGCCATGACAAGGCACCCAAGGAAGGAAGACGTCTGTGCGGTTCCCTCCATGAAAAACGTCTGCGGGCGAAGCGGGGTCGCCCGGCTCTTTGTTCTGACGGGGCTTGAGCTCTTTGTGCGGGCCACCTTCAAAGCAAAAGTACATGGACTCGAACATGAGGCTTCTTGGGTAACCGGCCCATTCAAGCACAGCACAATGGGCCCGGCAATTATCCACAATGCTCGGCGCTCCTCTGGAATACGTTACACGGCTTTGCGTGGGTGTGTGTGTGTGCGTGTGTGAGTGTGTGTTGGCGGATGTGATGTATAATGGGTGTTCCAAGAAAATATAAAAATCATTGTATGCATACTGTTGATTTTCAATGAAATGCATGTACTGTGCGAAACAACAACAGTGTGGTGTCTATTTGAAGTGCAGCGTTTATTTACTCATGCGGGCAGCACAACAGGAGATTAATTGGGGCGTAGGCATTTATTTGAGGTGCACCTTTTTTTTTTTTTTCAACCCTACAACATGACCAGAGATTCATAGAGAAAGGGAATCCTTCTCTCGTTTATATGTACAAATCAGCAACACGGTGGGTGCGGCGTTTGTTTATTCAAGTGAAAGATGGGGCATGTTGTCTATTTGAGGTGCTGAATTTGTTCAGTCAAGAGGATGACCTTGGAGATTAATTGGGGCATGGCATTTATTTGAGCCGCAGCATTCATTTAATCAAATATGAGATGGGACTGGTGATTATATGGAGAATGGTGTCTGTTTATGGTGCTGCATTTTTTTTTTAGCCTGGTGGACAACATGGGAGATTAATTGGGGCACGGCATCTATTGAGGTGTGCTGTTTATCTGTCTACTAGAGCTAGTAGAACATTCACTTATTCAAGTATAAGATAGGACAGGTGATTATTTCAGGCACGGCATCTACCAGAGATGAAGCCTTTATTTGTTTATTCCAATGGAAGATGGGACAAAGCGATTAAATGGGGCAACGGTGTCTTACTGAATGGAAACTATTATTGGGGAATTTTGGCATTTCTAGATCATCTTATGCTCTTTTTTGTGATACGTTCTTTGTGGTTTTGAATGGCATGCCTAATCTCTCAAATCGTCACCTATTCTCGCACACCCCCACACACAGCAATTGCAGTGTGTGTGTATACTGTACCTTCCAGTAGGAAACACCTAAATTGTAAGGCTATTTACTCCCTTTGAAACAGTATGTCTTCCAGCAGGGTCAGATTTCCAGGGAGTGTGGCTGGCCCTCCTCCTCTGCTTCCTTTTTCCTCACCCAGCAGAAGAGAAAAGAAAGAACAGCCAGGATCATTCGGAAGTGATTTGGCTGCAGGTGATTTTACATCTTTTTTTTTTCTTTTTTTTCTTTTAAACACCTTGGAACACGAGAGGTATGTAAGAGGGCAGGAAGGTCAGCGCTTGTTCCACACTAACATACATGTGGCTGTACACACACACACACACACACACAGACACATCATGTAAAACGGGTCATTTTCACCACTCTGTTGAACAGATTCACCATGAAACATTCAATTACTTAGGTACATAGTTCTCTGAAGAATTCAGTAGGATTTGGTTTCGCCACCAGTGATTACTCGAGTCAAAGATGTCTATTTGAGGCGCTGTGTTTATTTATCCAAGTGGCGGAATGAGCAGACAATTAATAAGCACAGTGTCTGTTTATTCAACAGGACAATGCAACAGATGATTAAATGGGGCATGTCTATTTGAGGTGTGGCATTCAGTCAATCAAAGGATGAGACAGACCATTTTGGGGATAATCGGCATTTATTTGCAGAGATGTGTTTGTTTATCCAAGTGAAGAAATTGGCAGGCAGCTATTGAGGCATAGTGTCAATTTGGGGTGAGGCGTCATATACTGTCTATATGTATATGTACAGTGGGTACGGAAAGTATTCAGACCCCCTTAAATTTTTCACTCTTTGTTATATTGCAGCCATTTGCTAAAATAATTTAAGTTAATTTTTTTCCTCATTAATGTATACACAGCACCCCATATTGACAGAAAAAAAAAAAACATAATTGTTGAAATATGTTCAGTTTTATGAAAAAAGAAAAACTGAAATATCACACAGCCATAAGTATTCAGACCCTTTGCTCAGTATTTGGTAGAAGGACCCTTTTGAGCGAATACAGCCATGAGTCTTTTTGGGAATGATGCAACATGTTTTTCACACCTGGATTTGAGGATCATCTGCCATTCCTCCTCTCAGATCCTCTCCAGTTCTGTCAGGTTGGATGGTGAACGTTGGTGGGCAGGCATTTTCAGGTCTCTCCAGAGATGCTCAATTGGGTTTAAGTCAGGGCTGTGGCTAGGCCATTCAAGAACAATCACACAGTTGTTCTGAAGCCACTCCTTCGTTATTTTAGCTGTGTGCTTAGAGTCGTTGTCTTTTTTAAGGTGAAGCTTCGGCCCAGTCTGAGGTTCTGAGGACCCTGGACAAGGTTTTCGTCCAGGATATCCCTGTACTTGGCCGCATTCATTTTTTCTTCGATTGCAACCAGTCTCCCTGTCCCTGCAGCTGAAAAACACCCCCACAGCATGATTCTGCCACCACCATGCTTCACTGTTGGGACTGTATTGGACAGGTGATGAGCATTGCCTGGTTTTCCCCACACATACCGCTTAGAAATAAGGCCAAAAAGTTTGAATTTGATCTCATCAGACCAGAGAATCTTATTTCTCACCATCTTTTAGCAAACTCCATGCAGGCTTTCATGTGTCTTGCACTGAGGAGAGGCTTCCGTCGGGCCACTCTGCTATAAAGCCCCGACTGGTGGAGGGCTGCAGTGATGGTTGACTTTGTAGAACTTTCTCCCATCTCCCAAATGGATCTCTGGAGCTCAGCCACAGTGATCTTTGGGTTCTTCTTTACCTCTCTCACAAAGGCTCTTCTTCCCCGATTGCTCAGTTTGGCCGGACGGCCAGCTCTAGGAAGGGTTCTGGTTGTCCCAAACGTCTGCCATTTGAGGATTATAGAGGCCATTGTGCTCTGAGGAACCTTAAGTGAAGCAGAATTTTTTTTGTAACCTTGGCCAGATCTGTGCCTTGCCACAATTCTGTCTCTGAGCACTTGAGGCAGTTCCTTTGACCTCATGATTGTCATTTGCTCAAGTTCAATCAGTATAATCAAACACAGCTGGACTACAATGAAGGTGTAGAACCATCTTAAGGATGATCAGAAGAAATGGACAGCACCTGAGTTAAATATATGAGTGTCACAGTAGAGGGTCTGAATACTTATAGCTGTGATATTTCAGTTTTTCTTTTTTAATAAATCTGCAAAAATATCCACAGTTCAGTTTTTTTCTGTCAATATGGGGTGCTGTGTGTACATTGATGAGGGGAAAAAATTAACTTAGATGATTTTAGCAAATGGCTGCAATATAACAAAGAGTGAAAAATTTAAGGGGGTCTGAATACTTTCCGTACTCACTGTATATTAGGGATGGCTTCTGTTTATTCAAGGGGACAACGGAACACGCAATTCATTTGGGCACACTATCTATTTGAGGTGTAGCATTTATTTATTGAAGTATTGTTTTTTTTAATTACATTTCCTCCTTTATCCATAATATTCACTTTTATTTTATGATAGATTAGCACATGTTAACGTACAATATTTGGTCCAATTTCAGCAGCCACTTGAGCTAGCAGAAATGGTTGATGGTAAAGGTTAACCAGGTGGAAGATTGGAAGATGTTCAAACTGGAGAGGAAGCAGGAAGACACAATGAGTAAGAAGTCTTAGTTGGTAAAAAAAAAAAAAAAAAAAAAAAAATGTAGAAAAGTGTCCTCTCTCTTTCTGTTGCAATTGTACTACACCTTCACTCATGTATCTGCTTTCAGGTGAGGGAATACAGTACATTGAAGCCTTTTTGCTTGGATTTGGTTCCCTTTCAGAGGGGCTCAATGGGCTGCATGGCCTCCACGCTGCCCTCCTCCCTCCTTGTCCGCTTCCCAGGGGACCCCCACTCTCGTTCTCAATCGGGGCCTGGGTGGAGCGCCTCAGAATGAACCAAGTACGGAACACACAAGGGTATCGCTTTCTCACACGCACGCACGCACGCACACACTTATTTACAAAACCCTTCACCTTTAACTAGTCGTAAAAATTGACTAGTCTGACTTAAGATGACTTCTTCTTCAGTGACTTCATGTTATTGTCAAACAGACTATCACTTCCATCCCCCTCAAAGCCGTCCCCTTCTCTATAATCACCTGCAATAACCCTGTCTATAACGTATTTTATGGGTCACTAAGAAGACGCACGAAAAAGCCTCAAGGACCCATGCATGAAATTGAAAAGGAAGTCGGCCATTTTGGTTTGAAGCATCCATTTTGGACGAATTCCAAGGCTTTAGTGAATTTCAGGGCGGCACGGTGGGCGGCTGGTTAGCCCATCTGCCTCACAGTTTTGAGGATGGATGGATGGATAGTGAATTTCAGTGGTTCTCAAACTCCAAGTACCATCCATCCATCAATTTTCTGTACCGCTTCTCCTCACTAGGGTCGCGGGCGTGCTTGAGCATATCCCAGCAATCTTCGGGCGAGAGGCGGGGTACACCCTGAACTGGTCGGCAACCATTCGCACTCACATTCACACCTACGGGCAATTTAGAGTCTTCAATGTACCTACCAATGAATGTTTTTGGGATGTGGGAGGAAACCGGAGTGCCCGGAGAAAACCCACGCAGGCACGGGGAGAACATGCAAACTCCACACAGGCGAGGCCAGGATTTGAACCCCGGTCCTCAGAACTGTGAGGCAGATGTGCTAACCAGTCGCACACCGTGCCACCGACTCCAAGTACCACCCAAAAAAATCAAAAATACAAAAATAAATTTTAAAAAAACTTCCAATTTGAAATATTTCCAAAATTCCCCAATGGAAATTTTTCCAACCCTTTGAAACACTGCACAAATAGTTTACCCTGAGAATATGCAGATAGATAACATATTGAGGGATGCCGGGAGCCGCAATCCCGTACCCCGCAGCTCCTTCTAAACAACCCTGTGAAAGCTCCCACAGTGAAGGAATGAGGTGGTTAAGGAAGTGGGTAGTCGGAAACCCAATAATAGATCTTGAGACCTGTACGTGAAAAGATCTCGTTGTTGTTTGGTGGTCCCACGGTGCCTGTGGGGGATCTTTAAGGAGTCAAAGACCCCAGGCGAGACACAGGATCCCAGCGGGATAACACTAACTAATATAACCCGACATGTCCAACCACTGTCACGGATTAGCAAGGCCCTCGACAGGGAAACGCAAACATACAAACAGTGCGGGTTAAATGTGGGATTAGGCTCACATTCCGTTTTGGTGGGCTGCCGTTTCTCGGAGGGAGGACACTGATGTGGTAGAGGTTCCAGTTCTTGCTCGTATGATATATAAATAAATGATCACAATAAAGATAATGAAAAATAAAAATGTAGCAATAGATATATAAAACAAATTTGAAGCGAAGAAGAAAGCTGGAACAGATACAAATACAAAATATATTAAATAAATACAGCGTATACTATAATAAAAATGAAAATTAATACATTTAAATATATAATGCAAAAATAATATTTGACTAAACAAAAGTAAATAATGGAAGATACGTAATAACCCGTAATTACAAAAACATATAATAATTTATTTAAATGAACATTACATCATCTGAAAAAAATAACAGACCTAAGATTATCTCCTGTGGAGATCAGCGACGCCTCACTGACCACATCAATCAATCATTCTCCCTCTGACTACCTCTGCACCGCTCTCTTTTGTCTCTCTCGGTATGTTTCTGTCTCCAAATCCCCGTCTCGCCTCCCCAACTTTAATATCTGCCCCTCTTTCCCACACGTGACTTGGGAGACTCACCCAAAAGTTGTCTTTGTCCCTGAAGATGCTGTCTTTCTTCAACACAAAGTTCTGTCTTTTTTTTCCCCCACCTGCACTCCGCGTGCCACGTGTCAACAAAAAGTATCCTCGCTTTTTTTCCTTACACAAACGGTTTCACGCCAGCAAAGTATGGAACAACATTAGAGTCCGATGAATAAGCGTCCACTCCCTACATCATCAAAAAGTTTTGTTCATGCATTGCCCTCGTGGGACCCGATGACACCAAATTCAGGCCACGCACGTACAACATTCAGAATCTATTTTTTAAAATGTTTGCGCATTATCGACAGTGGTTAACCTCTTTTTACACCTGTATAACAGTTATAATGGTAAATATGTTAAATATAAAATAATGCTAAAAAAAATTAAAATAATAAAGCTAAACGTGTATTAAAAATGTGTGTTTTTTGCATTTTAGCAACACTGGTTCCTTTATTTTTTTCCACATGTAAAACATAATGAAAAACAGAAATCAAAAATATATTATAATTACGAATGTATTGTATGAAAGAATACTAAAATTGAATTAATGAATATTTTTCTAAATTTATGGTGTTTTGCATTTTATCAACTATGGTTAACTTCTTTTTACACTTGTAAAACAGCTCAGAAGTGTACAAAATGAGAATTCAAAAGTAAAATTTATAATCAATAATATCAATAATATAAAATAAATGTATTTTATGTCCATGTATTTGTATATATATATATTTTTCTTCTTTTTTTTTACACTTATATGTAAAAAACATATAAGTTAAGAATGTAAAAATGTTTTTACATTCTTAACTTTAGAATGTTCAAATTTATATGCATTAAGTGAATTTTTTACACCGATTCCTTCCATTTTCAAATCCCTTTTTTAAAAGGGGTTAACTTATTCTGAGACATAACAATTCAAAATGTCGAATCAGTGAAATGATTCTAACGCTGTCAGCTCCCATTTTGCTCACCTTTTGCTTCCTTCTCATTTTTCCGCGCTCGCACTCTTTCTCCCATCCTGCCCGCCACCATCTCGACGTCCACCACCTCCTCCTCCTCTTCGTCCTCCTCTTCTTCCTCGCCCCATCAGTCCCCATCAGGAGCAACCTAATAGGAAATCAAAGTTTGTGCGGCAAGAATGGAGGTGGGCTTAGCGTTACCGTCCCTCGGGTGCGCTGTGCTGAAAGAGGAGTGCAGAAAAGACTCTATGCCGGCACTGTGCAGGCCAAGCTTAATGCAGCAGATTGGTTTTCCTTTTTCTTGTGCTCTTTATTCACTCTTTTCTCTCAGAATCACACCTGAAACTCACCCTTTTTCCCCGACATTTGGGATCTTTTTCCCTTCGGGCTTTAATGCCTATATGGATGTATATGTGTGTGTGTGTGTGTGTGTGTGTCCCAAAACCTGAAGTGCATGTTCTTATGTGTAGCAATTGACTCCCTGCCCTCTCTGATCTCACGTATGAAGGTCTTGTCAAGCATGTCAAAGAGCTTTTTGGCAAAGGCTGCTACCCCTGTACATTACTACATATAGACAAAATTGTCCCATTCCACTGCTATTTACGTAATGAATTCGCTATGCAAAAATAGAAACCTGCTTTAAGTGATGCTGAGAGGATGATATATCGTGGATTTACATTTACATTTACTGTATGTTGTGATTTAATCCGAGAGGAGACTCAGGGTCGCTGAGGCCAGGTGTAATACTGCAGCGTCCAGAGCTAACCTACAGCAACAGCAATGATGAAACCTCTCAACCAGAGAGCTGCAGTGGTTTACGTCGAAATCGTACAAATGGAAAAGCGTTAATATTGAGTGGAGCCATGTCGATCGAGCCTGGTAGGTATTTCTTTGTTTTTGCTATAGACTGAAAACATTTGGGTTTGACTTCAAAAGATCAATATGAGATGAGAGTACAAATTCCGCTCTTATTTCGTGATATTTACATCAGGACTGCACCTTTAGTTTGAGCCCACCCATTTTTTATGGTAGCAAAAGTATTGGCACGTGTTTTGTTGTATATGCTGTACTATCGGTCTGTCCCCACATCGGTTCTTATTTTTCTGCAGTATTAACCAAATTTGAAGTGGTGAAAATAGCTTTAGAACAACTATATTAACGCTCTTGAACACTCCACGCTCCACTGGAGTGTTGTAAAACTCGGCCTCTTCCCTCATTCTGCTGTGAGGCAATCACAAATGAAAGTCTGGATTTTTTTTTTTTTTAGACAATAACAAGTAATTAAGTTAGATATATTTGAGTAAGCCTGTTTTTGTTTTAATGGATTGCTGTAACGCTTGTGTAAAAACTGCAAATGTGTCAGCAACAAAGGTAAGTGTGCGGATTTACTTTCGCCTATTAAACTGTTCATCGTTTTATTTATTAAATTGCATTACATAGCTCTAAGACTTTTGAAAAAGAGTCGACCGGCCATTGCGAGTCAGCCGGAGGTCAATGCAAGCGAGTTAGCGAGAGCGAGTGTTAGCGCTGCTAGTCACTAATGCTAGCAAGCTGGTGCCATTTTATACCTTTTTAAGCATTGACAGTGTGACAAATTTGTGATTTTTTTTTTCCAGCGTATTAAAGTGATTATTTTTTTAGCGTATAAAATTAGTAATTAAACATGGTTTCGGGATGGTGTTGTTTCAATGTTTGTGCGCAACGGCATATGATAGCAAAATAAGGTACAGTATAATACCAACTTGAACGATGTGCCAGGACAATGCCAGGACAGGGTGTGAAGTTGATCCACTTACATCTCTTGCCCTGTCGTGTTGAAAGCAATTGTCGCTATCCAACAAAGATATAATACATCACACCAGATGCTGACGCTGATGTCATCGCGACTCATTATGTGGATGTGAGATGCTGTCTTCCAACTCAAAGCAAAACAAAAAACAAAAAAACTAACAACTAAGTGACAGGTCGCAACTAGATAAGTTGTGACACTGAATGCGGTACCATGTCAAGCAATATTCCACCTTCACTGGGTTCTGTGTTAAAGTTCTGATGGGGGTGTTTTGCAGGATCTCTGTGTGACAGAATCGTTTTCATGAGGCCTGCTCACCTTTGAAGGGTGTACCGTATTTTCCGGACTTTGGAGCGCACCGGAATACTCCTGTCCTGTCTTGTTAACAGTTCAAGTTAGAGGCAGGTCGAACGTCAAAGGCACTTCATCCATATTTAATGATGTCGTCTGGTCCGATGGAATCCTTGGCTATTTTTGTTGCAACAAATTAATGGAAGTTTGCAACTTTTTCCTCGTAGTCGGGAGGGAGTTACTGACAGACAGTCGTCCCCGACCTGATGGACAGACCTTTTCGTCTCATGACTCGGAAACACCACGACGGTCCACCTTGAAAACCTTCAATACACATTTCGCTGCCAATTTTTTTAGCTTTCAGTCGGATCTGCACGGTGGATACACCTCTGCCGTCTGCTCTCTGTGTGTTCGCCCAGTCATCAAGAACATTTTCAAGTTCGGGCCATCTGCTCTTATGACCTCTGAACCTATGACCTTTATCGTCTTTTGGCATCGCAGCAGTTCTTCAGGCTGCCGTCTCCAACGGCTCACCGCTGTCTCCAATGCCTCACCATCGATTCGTTAACGCCAGGCTTACGTGCAGCAGCTCTATTTCCCTCCTGGATAGACAGATCGATGGCTTTCAACTTAAAAGCTGCATCATACGCTTTTCTTCTTGTACTTTCCATGATGAGGGTGTGAAAAATAACAAATATTTTGCGTTCGCGCGTGTCGTGCTGCGTTTTGCGTTGAGTGCGCCAAAAACTGGCGTCGTCGTCTTCTACACGCTACAGGCATCTGCGCATGCCCAAACCCTAGTGCATTATGGGAAACGGTCATGTTTTAAGCATTTAGCCTTGCATTACGTTTGAACAAGTTGGACCTGTCTTGTTTTTGCACTTATTGCGCCCCCTGATAGCAGTTAGCGAAAACAAATCTGTATTTTAGCCGCATCGTTGCATAGGCCGCAGGGTTCAGAGCGCGGGGAAAAAGTAGCCGCTTATAGGCTGGAAAATACGGTACTTAAAAGTGCGAGCGTGTGTGTGTGTGTGTGTGTGTGTGTGGAGCAGCGGGCGGGTGCACGGGGGGGGGGATAACTTGTGGATTGAAACGGCGCCCCCCACCTCGCCCCTCCTCCCAAGATCAGCGCCTCCCCACCCCGTGCCTGCCACTCCATCCCCTTGATTCCGAGAGGCTGTTTTTCTTCGCGGCCACAAAAGCGGCGGGCTCGGATTGCGGCAGCGCATTCACCCACCCACTTTGTTTTCAAATGGTTTTGTTTAGTTGTGACACTGCGGACACCTAACACCTCCCAGGAATCGTCTGTGGGGGAGTCCAGAGAGCCGGTGGCTGCCGTGGCCGGACGGGGGTCACCACTTTCGGAATCTTCAAGCACCTTCGCTCTCATGGCTTCAGACTCTTCACTCCCTCGAGTTTCATCTCTTGTTTTGCGCTCTGCCGGCGCTCCCTCGTGCCTCCAGTCGTTTCCCCTTTTGAGAGTTTAAGTAGATTAACACAGCAGGACGTAGCCACGATCAATCAGTGCTCAGGGTAAAAGGCGGGCTGTTACTAATTCTGAATTAAGCCTCACTTTTTACATGGCTTTTGCTTTCAGTTGGTGAAAATACGGATTAAACTTTTGGGTCACAACGGAATCGTCCGTCTAATCCAGGGGTTTTCCAAACTACAAGTGGCTCTTGCATCTTTCAGTTATTCTGTATGCGGCCCTCGGAGGAAAATGTTTGGACACCCTTGGTCTAATCCTAACATCTTGCATCATTCTCCATGAATCAGGAAGTAGCCTTCATAAGACCACCTGTTGTAAGGAGACCATCTATCATTATGAAGTGCTTCAATGCGAACTGTTTTTATTTTTGTTAGCTCTTTACGTGTTACCATTTTCAACAGAAAAGGAATGTCAAACTGAAGTCCCCGTTTCGTACCCAAACTGAGCGGTCACAAAGTAATTAACTATAACGTTAAACCTTGAAAACAAATTTTTCCCTTCAAGAATGTAATTACAGGGGTCCACGGTTTACGATGGCGTGGCGTTCCCAAATTTGTACTTAAGTCGGAACGCACCATGGACTATCACTAGCCTATGCTAATGCAGTAGTAAAGTCCAGTACAGTAGATGGCGTCAAACCAAGTTGGCTGACTCCCTAATTCAATTTCTAGCGTGAGTCCATGAAAATTTTTCATAGGTCCTGTTATGACAGACATGTTCACCCATTTTGATGTTTAGCTGTGAAACTAGTAAGAGGGGCTCTGCTGCCTCTTTCTCACCAGAGCACTTGCTACTGATTGTAGAATACCACCACACTGTGGTCAGACCAACACTATAATTTTTTTAACCCCACTTTTGTTAACAGGTAAATCTTGGTGGATGCCTGTGCTCTACTGCCGAGTGACATTCCAGTTACCTTTGTGTTGATATACAACCCCAATTCCAACGAAGTTGGGACATTGTGTTAAACATAAATAAAAACAGAATACGATGATTTGCAAATTATATTCGACCTTTATTTAATTGAATACACTACAAAGACAAGCGGCGCTGTGTTCGACTGGTTAGAGTGTCTGCCTCACAGTTCTGAGGACCAGGGTTCAATCCCCGCCCCCGCCTGTGTGGAGTTTGCATGTTCTCCCCGTGCCTGCGTGAGTTTTCTCCGGGCACTCCGGTTTCCTCCCACATCCCAAAAACATGTATGGTAGGTTAATTGACAACTCTAAATTGCCCGTAGGTGTGAATGTGAGTGCGAATGGTTGTATGTTTGTATGTGCCCTGCGTTTGGCTGGCAACCAGTTCAGGGTGTACCCCGCCTCCTGCCCGATGATAGCTGGGATAGGCTCCAGCACGCCCGCGACCCGAGTGAGGAGAAGCGGTTCAGAAAATGGATGGATGAATGGACACTACAAAGACAAGATATTTAATGTTCAAACTGATAAACTTGATTGTTTTAGCAAATAGTCATTAACTTACAATTTTATGGCTGCAACACGTTCCAAAAAAGCTGGGACAGGGTCATGTTTACCACTGTGTTACATCACCATTTCTTTGAACAACATTAAATAAAGGTTTGGGAACTGAGGACACTAATTGTTGAAGCTATGTAGGTGAAATTCTTTCCCATTCTTGCTTGATGTACAGGTTCAGCTGTTCAACAGTCCGGCGTCTCCGTTGTCGTATTTTACGCTTCATAATGTGCCGCACATTTTCAATGGGAGACAAGTCTGGACTGCAGGCAGGCCAGTCTAGTACTCGCACTCTTTCACTACGAAGCCACGCTGTTATAACACGTGCAGAATGTGGTTTGGCATTGTCTTGCTGAAATAAGCAGGGGCGTCCATGAAAAAGACGTTGCTTGGATGGCAGCATATGTTTCTCCAAAACCTGTATGTACTTTTCAGCATTAATGGTGCCTTCACAGATGTGTAAGTTACCCATGCCATTGGGACTAACACAGCCCCATACCATCACAGATGCTGGCTTTTGAACTTTGCGTGCAGAACAGTCTGGATGGTTCTTTTGCTCTTTGGCCCGGAGGACACGACGTCCACAATTTCCAAAAACAATTTGAAATGTGGACTCGTCGGACCGCAGAACACTTTTCCACTTTGCATCAGTCCATCTTAGATGAGCTCGGGCCCAGAGAAGCTGGCGGCGTTTCTGGGTGTTGTTGATAAATGGCTTTTGCTTTGCATAGTAGAGTTTCAAGTTGCACTTACGGATGTAGCGCAGAACTGTACTACATGACATTACAGACATTGGTTTTCTGAATTGTTCCTGAGCCCATGTGGTGATATCCTTTACACATTGATGTCGGTTTTTGATGCAGTGCCGCCTGAGGGATCGAAGGTCACGGGCATTCAATGTTTGTTTTCGGTCTTGCCGCTTACGTGCAGTGATTTCTCCAGATTCTCTGAACCTTTTGATGATATTATGGACCGTTGATGATGAAATCCCTAAATTCCTTGCAATTGTACGTTGAGGAACATTGTCCTTAAACTGTTCGACTATTTTCTCACGCACTTGTTCACAAAGAAATGAACCTCGCCCCATCTTTGCTTGTGAATGACTGAGCAATTCAGGGAAGCTCCTTTTATACCCAATCATGGCACCCACCTGTGCCCAATTAGCCTGTTCACCTGTGGGATGTTCCAAACAGGTATTTAATGAGCAATCCTCAACTTTCTCAGTCTTTTTTGCCACCTGTCCGTTTTTGGAACGTGTTCCAGCCATAAAATTCTAAGTTAATGATTATTTGCTAAAAGCAATAAAGTTCATCAGTTTGAACATTAAATATCTTGTCTTTGTAGTGTTTTCAATGAAATGTAGGTTGAACATGATTTCCAAATCATTGTATTCTGTTTTAGTTTGTGTTTAACACAACATCCCAACTTCATTGGAATTGGGGTTGTACTTGAAATCTGAATTTGGAAGTGCAGTTTTTGGAGGCAAAATGGTCAAATGACAAAAGCACAAAAGCCAGTGTGAGTCACAGTGTACAGTATTTGTGTAACAGAGCTAACAATGTTGTGAGTCATTCCCTTTTGCTATATAGAGTCTGTGTGTGTGTGTGTGTGTGTGTATGTGAGTGTGTGTGCGTGCATGTGTGTGTGTGTGTGTGTGAGTGTGTGTGTGTGTGTGTGTGTCTGTGTGTGTGTGTGTGCGTGTAATATCAGATAGTCATGTCCCCGTACATCACAATACATTCAGTTGAGCGTTGCAACATTTGTACATATTTTTTCCAAGAGTAAAAAGACAATATGGGAGTGCTACCACAGTCAGTATTGCTGATTATGGGAACGCTGTGCCCTCAATGTGTGTTTGTATGTGTGTGTGTTTGTATGTGTGTGTGTGTGTGTGTGTGTGTGTGTGTGTGTCTAGGTGTGCGTGTTGAAACTGTCTGTCAATCATAGTCAGAGTTAATTATTTCATCGCCCCACTGGGTGTGAGTCTGTGTCATGAACTTTGACCCAGAGGCCTGGAGTTGGGTCTCACACACAAACACAAACACACAAAGATTGTCCATTGGCCACCTGACAAATCACTTGAAATTAGTTGATTTCATCAATCACTCCCCTAAATCAAACTCTCAGAAATAATAATGTGACTGTTTTTAACGTACCTGTAACTGCTATACTTTATTCTTGTTACATCGCTTTTTTTTTTTTAAATTACGTTAAAACTTGGTTTAAAAGTACAGGGTGACTCTTCTTTCTCATGACATTGAGTGGCAGGCAATGAACTCGTTTACGAAAGCTCAGTTCCTGTTGTGCCTACCTTTTTTATTTGATTGTTTTATATTTATGGCTTAGAAGTGTTTTGCATCCAAATATTGACTGTAATTTTGACTTTACTACTCTATTAGTGGAGATTAGTAATAGACGCCGGCCTGCTCCGACTTAAGTACAAATTTGGGAACGGAACTCCATCGTAAACCATGGACCACCTGTAATATTTTTCTACCTGGTGAGTTGGGTTTTGTCAAAACCATGACGACGGCCATAAAATTTGAGGTTACACATCTTGAAATGACAAAAATAAACATAAGCCTCCTCATTTTAGCTTACACTGTTGCTGTGGCTTAGCTCTGGACGCAGTTGTGTTGTATTCCGCAGTCTCCCCTTCGCTGCAGCAGCCCGTAGTTTGCTCCTTGGTAAGATTCATCGCCTTCCTTCCATTCTTCCTACTGATGCATTCTGTGCAGCGTGGTTTTTGCAGTTCCCCACGGTACTGTTTTAACGCGGAACACTGAGGAAAATCAACTGGGGAGAACAATAACATGGAAAAATAATAAAATGTCAACTTTGTCGGTTGTGTTGATGTTTTCACACAAGCTGGAGCCACTGATGTCAACAATGAAACTAAACTCAATATTACATGTGGCAAAATGTATTTTGTGGTGCTTACCTCTCATCAGTATTACCCCCCCCCCCCCCCCCCCCCCCCCCGCATCCCAAAGCTTCCCACTCCAGACTCACCTAATCTCATTGTTGCCCCTCTAATTGACATCTTATTGCTCCACAAGCACACTTATTGTACCGAGGCGAACAGGCGCAGATGTGATTGTGCACGTGGCAAATGCAATAGCTCTCGCTTTCTTTCTTTTTCCATCTTCAAAAACAGGGTGACGGCATTTTCATTTTCATGGCAGGTCCACTCTGACTTAATTTAGCTTTAATTGGACGCTTGGAGCCAATGGAGGCAGACATGTTATTGTACATTCCTTTATGTGGATTCCTGTGGGGGAATGAAGACTTTCATTTGCTGTCTTATTTTTTATTCATAGGGGCAGTGGTCCCTGGAGTTTTTTGTTGTTATTTATTTCAAACAAGTATTAGGAAAAAAAAAATTCGAATTGCCTAAATTAATTACAAAATGATGATTATACCACTTTAATGTCATTTTAAATTCATGATACATTTTGAGAAAATACCTGAAGTCCACATAGCTTCTGCTCGACAAAGCTTCTATCTGTATTACTTCAACATACTACGTGGACACCAAGTCCTATTTAGACAAGGCTTAGAGCGGGTCTGGACCGAGTCAAGGTCTCTTGCGGACCCACGGTTAATTACTGTTAAATAAAGTATGTGGGCCGTCACGCAGTGTTTTATTTTGTTATTTTTTTTCTCTCCCACAAACTGACAGATTCTGAACGCAGCTATATTTAGTATTACAGTTCACCTTGCTGTGATCACTTGACTCAGGAAACAGGCAAGCAAGTGCAAACCGGACCCCTCCGAATTATAATTGAAGATCAATGGCTTAGAGCATTATAGAAGAAGCACAAACAAATGTGAATAGGTGAGTCGTGCGGGATTACTGTACACATTCAAATCTGCAAATCGATTAGCCTACTAGATTGTAAGAAACAGAAGCTTTTTTTCACCCCAGTGCTATCTGCTGGATCCTGGCTCTACTCTCAAATTAAATACCCGTTTTATCAAGACAATTGTATGCGTTTCCAACTTTGTGTTTGGGGAGGCATGACAGTGCCCAAGTGAACAAAGGCATGCTTGGATGAGTTGGGTGCGGAGGAAGAAGCCCACCAAACACCTTGGCGAGGAACTGCAATTTCCTATTATTTCCTACAGACTAACATTTTGTAGAAAGCTTTCCAAGAAGAGTGGATGCCGTTAAAACTGCACCCGTGTATGTTTTTCCATTTTCCAGAATGTATCTCCTTGTGATCATGTTTCCTCACTCCCTTCGCCCCCATCCCCCACCTCCTCCAAGAGGGTCCTCTCTAATTTCCAGCTGACAAATTGTCTTATCGGGACGCAGGCCGATTGGGGCGAATGAAAACATGACCTCCTCAGGCAGAGTGCGCTGATCAGGACTAATTTAAAAAAAAAAAAAAAAGGGGGTGGGGGATAGTGTACACTTCCACACACACGCGCGCACCCGCACACTTATGTGCAGCTACACTGATCAGCTGTGATAACACAGGAGGAGGATAAGGGAGAGCAGTGGAGTGGCAAACAAGCGCCACTAGACTTATTCTATTCATGACGGACAGACGGACAAACGGACAGAAGGGGGGCAGTGGCGGCACTTAAGTGGCCAACAAGACCCATTAGGCCATTCGCATTTGCACACTGACTGCCTTGTTGATTGACAGCTGGGGGAGCAAGCACTGTTATGTTTTATATTGTTAATTCAAGTTCTGAAGTGTCAACATTGTGGTGCAACTGTGGCGAGTTAGACGGGCCCCAACGCCGTTGCGCCAGACCGCGGGTTCGCCGCACTCGATAGACCATATAGCCCAAATAACACTTAAGGGGAAGATTAATTTTTCGGGTCGTAGGCATAGTTTGGTGGCCAACTGCACACTGTAGTGGTAGAAAGGGATCACGTTTTGATCAATGAGTGGCAGTTGCGTCAAATAGCCACTGAAGGCGCTTGGTACTGATATAGTGAGGGAAGGCAGACTCATACCAAGCCCAAGTGCGTATCTGGGCTCCGTTTTCGCCCCCGCCCAAAAACTCCGTACAACTGAGATGGTGAAAAAGTGTTTAACACCATATCTCAACAATTTAGTACTAAATTGTTCTCAGTCTTTGCATGTTTTCAGCACTTCAAACATATTTATTTGTCGCCAAAATTAAGCTTTTTACAGTTGATCGTGGTTAACTTATTTTAACACTCATACAGGGCATCCTGTGTATACATGATGAAGTTCCGTTCCGATGGCACCGACCTTTGGGTTAAGTCGGAACACGCACCAGCCAAATTGTACATATAGAGCGTATATATACACAAAGTGTGGTCAACTAAGGGAACCCCACACAGGAAGGCCAGAGCTGAGATTTGAACCCAGAACTTCAGCACTGTGAAGCAGACGTGTTAACCGCGAGGTCGCCATGCTGCCACAACACAAGCAATACAATCAATTAAATAACACAAAAATGGTTAATGGCTTTACACTTTTATGACCTTTGACAAAAAAATATTGCTCGAGGGTTTATGATGGCGACAGTTTATTTTTATTTCTGTAGTTTATTGTCGCCATCGTTCCACATTAAGATTCACTGGGGACAGGTGGGGGCGCAGCAACTGGGAATTTAACAAAATCCCAGTATGTGGCAGGGGGGTGACCAAGTGAGTAAAATGGAGGTAAAGGTAACAAAAAAGAAAAAAAAGAATGGTGATAGGTTTCGGAGTGTGCGCTGGAAATAAACGGTCCCCTCTTCTTTGGCCCCACGCTTGGCTGCTTCAGGACAGGGCTGAGGGGGGTCACAGCAGACAGTGGGGGCCTTTGTGGACATTTCTCAGAGGCTGGTGGCAAAGCAGCAGCAGAGAGGAGAGAATAGACACGGCACCGAGGTGAAGACATGAAAGAATGGAAGGATCATACAAGCGGCGGGACACGGCGAGGGGGTAAGAAGATGGTGGAAGAAGCCCAAAAAAGGAGGGCCGGGGGGGGCTCATAGATCACTTTACCGAGCCGTGAATGCACCTTGAGGAGCGAGTGGAAGAAAGAAGGGAGTGAGCGACAACAACAAAAAAGCGAGACGGTCAAGGAGAGCCATTCGATATGGAGGGAGGGGGGCAGCACTTCGATTTGGTTACACTGCGGGAGAAGTCCAGCGTCGTGTCCGTCAAGGAGCTGTTTCACACACACAGACCATGTGTATAAGACAGCGGCTTGCAGTGTGTACAGTTAAGATCCGCTATTTGTGGGGCACAGGGCCTGAATCCTGCAGCAATTTAGTTCATCATTTAATATTTAAGCATAGTGTTAATGTTTTAAACTGAGCAAAATGTTGCAGTGGCCTACAATAATATAGTTTTTAGGATTTAAGACTGGCTTGTTTTTCATGAACACTTAAGCCTACTACAGCACTGTATTTTAATGTTAATCATTATACGGTGGTTTTTTTTTTTTTGGGTGTAAAATAAGTTTGTAAGTTTGACAACCACTGATATAGGCAGTTATATAAAAAAAAATTGAGCTTGCCGTCAATTTCTTGCAGTTTTCCAATATTCGTGGCAGGGCTCGGTATACAATATACACATCGCAGAAACTCCTTGTAGAAGAGCATTAAATGATAAAAATGTATTCGGCTTTCGGGGAGGGATTTTGGGCCGACCTTCATGCTTGACGTGAGCATATCGCACCGGACCTCAGTTCAGCGAGTATTTGCTTTTTCTTGTTCGGACAGCCTCAACAAGGTGCGTGAGGGGACACATTCACTTTGTAACTTAATTGCCTTTTTACACACACGCGCACAAGCACGCACGCACGCAGTCAGCAGCAGCTCCCCGAGGTGCTCCCCACCGAGCGGGGTCATGTCAGACATCAGCTCCCGTCGCGTCAGCTCTTTTTCTCCCGCGATTCAACACAGGCTAGGCTGTCAGCACGCTAACCTCCACGAGGCCCAGACGCCGGCCCCCCTAAAACGCTCTCTCACATTCGTCGGCGCGCACATTCAGCGCCGCGTAGTGGGCGATAAACACAGGAGACGGGCTCCCCGGGTGGTGTCCACTCCTCTGCTGACATTGTAGCAGGCTCCCCACTGAGCGGGCACGCACGGAATCTGCAGTGTGCCAGTCAAGAGGATAGCTTAATGAGTTTTTCATTGTGTTTCCGTCACCTCTTTATTCCCAGGAATTCACAATTGCGCCACCTTACGCACGTTTTAGTGTGTTTAACAATGGCACCGCGACTCTGCATTACATGTCAAATGTCAAAACAAACACAAAGGCAAAATGCTGGAAGCATTTTCAAACTTGCATCCATCCATTTTCGAGTGCGCTTAGCCTCATTAAGGTCAGAGGTGAGCCGACGAGAGGTGAGAGGTGGGGTACACCCCAGGGTAACCAACCTTAGACACTCGTGTTTATACCTATGGACAATTGAGAGCAGTGATTCTCAAAGTGCGGTATGTGTACCACTACTGGTACCCGGCCGCCCTCTAGTGGTATACAAAGAATCACTAATTAAATGTAACTGTGCATTGTGTTACAGTGGCTTAAAATATTTAGGTTTTTTAATCCAATACAGTACATTTGTTAATACAGTTCAGTAGTATTTAACTTTTAAGTACAATACAGTTGCCTTTATTCTTTTAGAACGTTTTGTTTCTGTACATTTATTTAGGTACAATTTTCATTGAACTTACATGCCGTACATTTTAATTGAATCAATATTCCAATAGTTTTTTCCCCCTATTCTTATATTGAAGCACAGTGTTACTATTTAAATTGTGCATAATGTTACAGTGGCTCACAACAATATTATTCATCCATCCACTTTCTGAACCACTGAAAAAAAATATCCTTTATTGATCCCTAGAGGGAAAGTTCAAATGTTATAAAAGTAAATAAATAGAAAATTAACGTCAAATGCAATGTTTTGTGGACAAAATATATAAATACAGTATATCATCATTACCTACCTACATACTGTCCCGTATTGGGACTTTCCTCTAAAAAGTATGTACTTTCAATTTTTTTTTCTTCTTTTAATCCCAAATAATTTTCTTAGTTTTTCACCTTATCCATGTTTGTGAAGTGTTGCAGTGCCACCTCCGATAGTGTTTTGACCTTTTTGATTTGTGGCGAAATTAATATGAAAACACAATTCAAAGAAGTGTAGAAGTGAATGCGATTTAAAAAAATAATAATAAAATGTTTTAATAAAAAAGATTTGATGGCCTGGGGTTGGGCCATTGTCCTTGCTGTCTGTCTTCATGTCTCCTTCAAACTAATTAAAACACGGATGATGTGACAGACCGACGCAGACCTGACCGCAACCCCTGCAAAGACTGGAGAACAAAAGGCGGCAGCTAACTATCCATCCATCCATTTTCTGAGTCGCTTCTCCTCACTAGGGTCGCGGGCGTGCTGGAGCCTATCCCAGCTGTCATCGGGCAGGAGGCGGGGTACACCCTGAACTGGTTGCCAGCCAATCGCAGGGCACATACAAACAAACAACCATTCGCACTCAACAGTCACACCTACGGGCAATTTTAGAGTCTCCAATTAATGCATGTTTTTGGGATGTGGGAGGAAACCCACGCAGGCACTGGGAGAACATGCAAACTCCACACAGGCGGGGCCCGGGATTGAACCCGGGTCCTCAGAACTGTGAGGCTGACGCTCTAACCAGTCGGCCGCCGGCAGCTAACTAATCCAAAAAAAAAAAAAAATAAATAAAAAATTCATCCATAGCGTTGCAGAGCGTTATCCAAATGTGGGAAGTAAAGAAGTACAAATACTTTTTAGATATTCCATGTCTCTGTACTTTGAGTGTTTATTTTTCCGATGTCTTTTCACTTTTTGTCCCTGCATTTGAAAACACATATCTGTATTTTCTACTCCTTGCTTTGTCAAAATAGTCTCATTACGCAAGATTCAGAGAAGCAAGTTATTCCCCATCCATGACATGAGAATTGTTATATTTGATATGGTCGGCTCCAAAAATCAATGCCAGCTAATGGCATTAAAAATATATACATATATCCATCTAACCTGGAAAAAAAAATAAAAAAATAACTTTTTTTTTTTTTTTTACTATTGTTATCATTCCTCACTATATCAGTACCGAGCGCCATTTTTTGTTTAGTCAGTTCACAATTTTAGCAAAGCAATGGGAACTCGCTCTTGAACAACAACAGACAACTTTAATTTTTTCTTCTGAGTAAAAGCACGATGTAACGCCAATAAAATGGGAAAATTATTTTTTTGTGGACAGAAGCATTCTTTTCATTGTGCCAAGTTATGAACATGCGTATTGGATATACAACTGACAATTTTAAAAAAATGTTTTAACATCTACTCAAGTACAGCAGTTAAATGTTTACTATTTGTAACACAACTATCTGGCATTATTGCAATACCAGTTTCCATAGTTTAAAGTTCGAGAGCGATTTGATGAACTGGCAGGCCGGCAAGAGGCAAGACAAAGGCGACGAGGAATGTGCGGCAAACAAAGCGATGTTTGACGGATGTGCTGTAAGTCAGCCACGGGGGGATCCGTCATTGTGCCGCGGTGATTGGTGGCTTCACCTCCCGCGACATGGGATTCTTCCCCCACCTCTTGGCCCGCGCTAACCAGAGTTTACACCCGGGATGACTAAACCACAGCGGCACAAAAAGCCCTTGAATTATTGTTTGATACGTTTATGAAAAGCATCTACCAAATGTAAAAGAAGACTTTTAGTGGAAAAATGCATCTAAAAAGTCAGAAAAGGTGCGCAGCTCCACGCTTCTCTGGCTGGACAGATTCTCCCTTGCACTTAATTATGTCATTTAAGTACCCTCGTGCCAGTTACGCACTGTGGGTGGAGTAACCCTGGAAAGTGGGCGTTCTGTCAAATCAGGACATGCCCACATTCTGCTCTCGGGTTAATCACCTTTCTTTCTTGAAGGTGAAGCATCGTATTGCACTTGAGGTTTGGAGGCAGTTACAATATAGGCCATACGAAAGAGACTCTCATAACGCTTTCCAACATATACAACTGCCACTATTACAAAGGTTTTTCCTTCTTCTTTTTTTTAACCAATAACATTCACTTAAAGGTTGTGTATTTGACAGGTCAATTTGTATGACAACAGCATGGGCACACAAATAGGGGAAATCAGGGCAAGACGCCCACTTGGGCAAGATGCCCCCCCACCTCCTCCACCACCATCCATAATTCCCTTCTTGACCACCAGATGGAGCCAATTTTAATCTCAACTGCTTCACTTGGACCATAGCAGCCTTGAAACGTTGTTGAGCATTGAAATAATTTAATTGGTCGGTGGGAATCCAGGTTTTGAGGTGAGGTGACGTAATATATTGGCACTACAAAACAATATTTATTTATTTTTTTAAAGGATATGCAGACACTAAATTGTTTTAAATTTTAACGTGAGTCTTGTGGAGGGTGATCCATTAGTTTGAACAAAAGAAGACCAAATACTGTTTTTGCAATATTTCAAACTGAAAGTATGACTTTGTGAGTAAGACAATATATGAGGTAAGATGCCCTGCCCCCATGATTTTGAATTTTATATTTCTGAGAAAGTATGGCTAATCAATAGTAAAAAAAAAAAAAAAAAATGTGTTATTACCAGTTTAAAAAGCTATTTAGCCTATGATTTAGACTATGTATCAGAACGTATCAAAGCCCTATTTATTTGAACATGCCAATAATCAAACATATCGATAATCTTTTCTGTTTGTGTTGTGTTACATTACTGTTTCAGTTGAAGTAAGAGCAATGTCAAAATTTGAAAATAAAGTTTAATATGATGCACAAATACCAAGTTTGTATGGATCAACTTGTGAGGTAGAAGCCATCTTCCTCCACCGGGGAGAGGGGGGGGCATCTTCCCCCTTTAGAAAATTGTACATTTTTTATAAAAACAAAGTTGTAGTCTAATTTAATTACCCTCCAAATGTGTTGACTTCATGAATCACTCATATTATGTGAGACACTATAGAATAGCATAATAAAGACATGAGCCCATTCAAATCTGACCTTCTGAAATCAATAATCCACTATATTTTGCATGCTCATTTTGGTTTGTGTATGGAAATATATTTCTACGGTACGGGTATGGGGAGTTTACATCCCAGACAGGTCGCCATGGTGACAAGGTGCTTCCCTGCCGCTGTCGGGTCTCGGCCAAGTTGGGCGCCAAGGTGGCTGGGTGGTGGCGGACTTTGTGACGAGTTTGCCATGGCGCGCAACATACACATGCATACCGAGACGTGGACATAGTGTACGATCAAAATAAATATGGAATACTGTACAGTGTCGCTATGCTGCACTTTGACCATCATTACTTGTGAGCTAAGACTCATTGTAGATGTGTCTGGGAATCGTAAGCAAATCTTGACTGAGCGCACAGGAGAAGGCAAGGAGCCACATTTGGAGCATCCTGCTGTGAGGGGTCACAACCTCCATCAGATTCATTGTCAGTCGGCCTATTGTCCCCCCCCCCCTTGAGTACACACACACACACACACACACACAACGTTATAACTTATAGGGTCTCCATGACGATGATGGGGGCGACAGTAAGGCGACACGGTGGCGCTACACTGATGTGAGCATCCAGCATAATCGTCCTAATATATGCACTATAGAGCAGGTGGAAGTCGACATAATGCGTGCGTATCTGTGTGTGTGTGCGTGTGTGTGCACATGAAGATATGAATGCACTACAAACAGATGATTAGATGACTTCTAGAAACTCGTTACGACTTTGAGCATCAAGAAACACATAAATAAGGATTATTTACCACCTTTGAGTGGTTGATAACTCAGACTGAACTTGTCTTTATTAACCCTTCATGGGCCTCCAATTCAACTCGTACCTGTAAAGTCATGGACTGTATATTTTTCTTGAAAATATAAAGCCTGTATTTTTTTTTAAATATACATCTTTATACTAGAGAATATACAACTTTATACTTAAAAATATGCTGGGTTTTTTCTTTTACGATATACAGCATTTGTTCTAAAAAAATATATACTTTTTTTCTATATACAACATTTTTCATTCAAAATAATAATTAAAAAAAGACTTTTTCTCAAATATATTGGACTTTTCTTCCTGAAAACATGACTTTTCCTTAAAAAAGAAATGCTAATTTTTTCTCGGAAATATGATTGTAAATCTGAATATATTTGATAATGAGGTTCTTTAAATTGTTTTGGAAAAACTACATTTCTCCCCAAAAATATACACACTACTTTTTTCTCAGGAATGTACAATTTTTTTTCCAGGAAATTATATAAACTATTTCAAGTTCAATATCAAAATATATAATTATATTATTTTAAATATGCAGGGTTTTTTTCTTGGAAATATGCTACATGACTTTGTCATCAGAGTGTGACATCTAGCGGACAACACAGGTGGCGCAGCGTTCCAGTGAATTAATGTCAGCTGTTAAACAGAATAACACAATAAAATTTGTAAAAGCACTTAGATAGCGGCTAAATAACTAATACACCCATGAAAAGTTATTTTAAAAAGACACAATAAAAAACAATTGGTTCCACATCATACTACTTTTGAACAAGAGGAGTATTAGTAATGTTGTGGTCAGTTTCTTTGTGTATTTGTGAATGTGCGACTAACTCGACTCTGTGTGTACACACCTACAAATACAACATTCCAACCAATAGTTTACATGGGCACATAAAAGTTATATTGCATTTGGAGATATTTAAAAAAAAAAAAAAAAAAAACTTACACAGAGTTCTGTTTCATGTACGGCTTGCTGGAGCGAACACGGAAGTGAGACGCAAGGGAATGAGCTTGACTCATTCCTTATTTCCTGCACATCCGCTCCTTTGGCCACTGACCAGATTTCATTCGCATACTACAGCGCAGCCGCTCGTTCGCACAGATTTAAAACAATATTTATACGACATCATTACAATTTACATTTATAAATAATTTATGCTTTATTTTGAGAGAGAGAAAATTGAATTTATTATATTCCCGTAGGCTAAGCACACTCGCGGGAAAATGATGATTTTTTTTTTTCTGGACTCACTCGTGAGTACTCCGTCCATCCGGTCCTTTGACCCATAGATATCGTATATAACACTCGACACAGCCTGAATCCGGTGGACCTGGACCTGGAGCCTAGTGGTTATTTCTTTCTGTGCTTTGACCAACGATGGGTCGTGTGTTCACACACATCCGGTCTTTTGACCAATGAGAGGGCTCACTTTGTATAATATTGCATAGCCACTCGATGAAACACTGTATAAACTATTAAAACAATATATATATATAACATGTTAATGAATTATAAATTATTATAAATATAAGTAATATTTAATGTTCTGACAAATTATTTGAGTATTTTCGTAGGTTAACCACACAGGGCTCATTTGAGAGTTCACACACATCCGGTCCTTTGGCCAATGACAGGCCTCAACCGTATCTCATTTGGATGCTATAACACAGCCGCTCGTTAGCGGGAAACCGGCGGCAGTCTTCGGCCTCCGAGCTCTCTCGTTTCGTGACAGAACCACCACCGCATTCTAGTCGCCATTTACCACCGTCTTTCAAAGCTACCTGACGACGTTCTTTCTCGTATCGTCCGACTATTTTGAGCCGGTGGTCGTTGCTGTCAGGTAGGCTAGCCCAGAAAAAAAGTTGAGGCTCACGCTACCGGCTAAGCAAAAAATAATAATAATAATAATTAAAACATTTAAAAAAAGACACCCGCTACGAACCGGAGTCGCACAAAAGGCTGAATGTTGTCAAGCATGAGATAGCCCGGGCAAAATGAGCCAGTTCAACTTGGAACGCTTCCGTTTTCAAAAGTCGTCCCCGTGCAAAGCGCAAAATACAAGTTCGGAGTCTGAGAAGGAGAACAAGCCGGGTGAGTAAAGCCGATGTGCGGGGCTAGCTTAACCGTAGCTGTTAGCCAGATGTGCAAAGCATGCTACGTCGTTACGTATGCGTTGTCGTGAGTTCTACTTCAAAGGAGCTAGTTTTGTGCAATACTTGTGACCTAAGCATCGTTATCCGGTGTGGTTGTTATGTCAACGACCCATGAGTCGCAGGTCACACAGGTTACCTGTGATGTTCGCTGAATACAAGGGACGGCAGTATTCAGCAATGTCAACAAATTCATTTGTCAGCACTTTGGAGATCAAGCTATGTGTGTCAAATTGATTAAATCACCATTAGCATTATGAGGTCTTTTAAAGACGGTTCCTGCAAATTAGTGTGATAAAAGTTCATTTTCCTGTGACAAACATTAAGAAAATGAATTTGAAACCGGTGAAAATGCACCGATTTCTGGCCGACGTCTTAATACAAAGTCAAAGGAGGTCCAAATTTTCGGTAATCTTGTTGTCAGAATGCTTCCATCAGTAAAAAGCGTTCTAAGCAAAGTAAATACAATTTCAGTCGCAATGTGAAACAAGAGTTAAATCTCTTCTGGTCTTTTCTTCAATTTTGGAGGGATGTCCAGTTCTTGGTAATGTCACTCTTGTGCCATATTTTATCCACGTAAAGATTATTTTTTTCCACTGTGTTCCATGGTATATTTAATGCCTTGGAGATTCTTTTGTACCCTTATCCTGATTCATCCCTCTGATGCCGTGGAAGCTCTCAGCGGACCATGGCTTGTGCTTTAAGATGTGACTGCTAAAACGTCAAGAAAAGCTTGCCGTATTTTCACGACCATAAGGCGCACCGTATTAAAAGGTGCAGTCTCAGTTACAGGGTCTATTTCTGTATTTAACACATACATAAGGTGCACCGTATTATTGGGCGGAGGCATGGTATAACATACGCTAGCTTAAAACATATAGTAACATGCAAGCACGCTAAAACAATGTTTTTAAAAAGGCAGCGGGAGCAAAACTGAGTTCGTTTGTACTTTATTGAAGTATTTAACAATGTACTCATGTTATTTTTTGATCAATCCTCATCTACAAATCCATCAAAGTCCTCATCTTCTGTATCTGAAATGAACAGCTGGGCAAGTTCTCCATCAAACACGCCAGGTTCCCTCTCGTCATTGTCGGGGTCTGTCTGGTTACCTTGCGACTCCTCAGAAATGATGCCGGCTTTTACGAAAGCTCGAACAACAGTGCAACCAGACACGTTAGCCCAAGCATCCACAATCCATTTACAAATTGTGGCGTAACTTGCCCGGCGTTGCCTCCTAGTCTTAGTAAAGCTGTGTTCGCCATCTGTCATCCATGGCTCCCACGCCGCTCGCAACTTCACTTTGAACGCCCTGTTTACACCGATGTCCAGCGGTTAGAGTTCCTTCGTCAAGCCTCCCGGAATGATGGCAAACTCTGAGTTATTGCACTCAGTCGAATGGTGACCGTAGAAACGCTTCTCCCGGCTGTTCTTTGCTCATTAATCCATTGCTCGAGTCGGTCTTCCAACTCGGGCCACCTCGCCTTGTTTCCGCGGAAACTCAGCTTCGTCTTCTTGACTTGGCGTAGCTCGTTTTCCTGCTTCCTCCACTTGCAAATTCGTTGATCTTGAATTCTCTCGCGGCTGCTCGATTCCCATGTTCCTCCGTGTAACTGATAGCTTGCAGTTTAAACTGTGCTTCGAAAGCGTGTCTCTTCGTAGGTGCCATTTTCGGGGGTCCTTAGCCAAACCGATGTTGTTTTGCACAATGCACACCCCGGCGCTATATACCTACTGGGGGGCGTGCCTTTAGCGTCCTCTGTCACGCGCACCCTTCCCCCTTTAACGTCCGCATGCTGTCCTGAGTCACGGCCGCCTTTCCTCTATATAAGCAGCGTGTCGGCAGGAAATGCTCCCAGTCAGTCAAGCGGAGCGCTCATCACACAACATTTACAGATTTTGGAAATCGGTGCACACACAAGGTGCGCCACATTATAAGGCGCCCCGTCCATTTTGGAGAAAATGTAAGAATTTTAAATGCGCCTTATGGTCGTGAAAATACGGTAACTTGATTTGGAATTAATCAGAGCCACTTTAAATGATGGTGGGTGGGTGCTGACTCCAATTTACATGAGTTTGATTGTGACTGGTTAATTCTGAACAGAGCCCGATCGCCAGGTATAAGTTCGAGCTCACTTGTACAACCACATTAGCTAATTGTTTCATTTTTACGTACCCTCTTTTTTTTTTTAATTACAATTGTGTTGTCCAGCTTATCAGTCACCTTAATGGTAAAAACTGGAACGTTTTGAAATGATTTAGCGTAGTCTCATCTTTGTCACAAAACGTGGCATTTGAACAGGGGTGTGTAGACTTTATATTCACTGTACAGTAGTCCAGTGCGGATGTTCACTTTCACAAATTTACCTCGATGCGTTTTTTTCCTGTGCAACCAACCCCAGCTCGTTGTCGAAAAACTCACCTAATCGCAGTTCGTGTTCTTTCTTAGACATAAAGATTGCACCAAAGCCCTGTCGAAATACAAAGAGAATAACACAGTTTCAAGGTCGAACATTAACGGTGGCCCGGTAGCCCCTGGCCAGGATGCCGCTGTGTCAGGCCACCGCATACCTATTGAAGCTGGCCCGCTCCGACCAGTACAAATATCTATCCATCCATCCATCCATTTTCTGAGCCGCTTCTCCTCACTAGGGTCGCGGGTGTGCTGGAGCCTATCCCAGCTATCATCGGGCAGGAGGCGGGGTACACCCTCTACTGGTTGCCAGCCAATCCCAGGGCACATACAAACAAACAACCATTCGCACTCACATTCACACCTACGGGCAATTTAGAGTCTCCAATTAATGGATGTTTTTGTGGGAAGAAACCGGAGTGCCCGGAGACAACCCACGCAGGCACGGGGAGAACATGCAAACTCCACGCAGGCGGGGCCGGTGATTGAACCCCGGTCCACAGAACTGTGAGGCTGACGCTCTAACCAGTCGCCCACCGTGCCGCCTACAAATATCTAATTCACCAAAAATGTTCACCCGCTTAAAATGGCCCTGAAGTGTATTTTCGGACCGAAATACTTGATCCCAGCAAGGACAAGATGTGGTGGTTACAAAAGGAAAAACTGAAACTCGCGCTAGACTGGATAGGCAGCGGGCACAAATCGGGGTGAGCTTCAAGTCGATAGCTTAAGCTAACTCCGGCAGTGGGAACACGGAATAGCGGTGAAGAACAAGGGCAGCGACACAAAGTGATGACAGACGCCATGATATTTACCAGCACTGTGTCATTGTCGTAAGGATCGTCAGAATACGGCATACGGCCGGCGTGTGTAAATAGTAGATCATCGTATACTATAACGTCTATTTATCTATATGGTGTAAATAACCAAATATGTCTTCACATAAAAACGGTCAGTGTTGTGTTCCATACTGCTTGGAGAATGAAATGTTTTCCTCTGAAGTAAAGGCAGAAAACAGAATAACTGTTAAGATACTCCAACATACTGAAGGTATCAAAGCATTCACATACACGAGTAGTCGACATGGATACATATAAAACTGGGCCTTCTCACTCCTTTTTAGGCATTAGGGTTTAGATAAGCGGACCAGTAGTCGATCGCGCTGATCAAAAGTCCTCCTACGAAGGATTCCACATCAAACAGCACATCTGCACGTAACACAAGAGTTTCAGAAACTTGAGATGGGAGGGCACACCAACAATGACATCATATCATCTTTAAGAGTAGGTGCTCAGGCCATGTTAGAGGCAATTCAAATTCATCTCACCCAGGGTCTGCAGAACTGGCACAATGCATTTGCTTGCTGACAATACATTTCTCTGTTTAACGAGCAATGTATTCACTTCGTTTTCTTCATCATCATCATCACCACACCTCAGAGGGCGCCTTCTTCCATTCGCCATAGAGTACAATAGGTGACAGTTTGCACCTCATATTATCTCGTCCAGCTGTAATAAAACATAGGCCATGACACGTTTTCTCCATTTCACGTGCCGTCATTTGACTTAATGTTGGGATTTTATATGTACATTTTGCCCAGCAGCTCAGATGAAAACCACCAAATCTCATTCGGCAAAGTCCCATGCCCGAGGAGTGTTTTTTGAAGACTCTGGTGACGATGACGAGCCACTGAGGAAAATCTCCTTTTCGAGGAAATTCAGGTTGACAACATATATCTATTGGTTTGTTTCTTATGTTCCTGCCATTAATTATTTATCCTGCATTGTCTTTGCTTCTCCAGGGAACCTGTGGTCCAACCGTCTGCAAATGTCACAGAGGATGAAAAAAAAGAGGAAAAAAGTCAAAAAGAGTCAAAACTCGCAGCCATGTTCCCTCAGCTTTCAACGAAAAAGCTCTTGGAGGTGAGTTATGTCAGATTGGAACTAGGCATGGGCCAGTTAGGCATATCAGTATTCTGAGCAGTCAGTGAACACTACGAGTATTCCCCTTGTGAAAAAATTTGGCTCTTTCAGGAATTTTTCGGGTATTGTGGTTTTGTAGAGATACCATGTTTTGACTAGTGCTGACATACACTGCAGTCTTTCTTTAAAAATGTGAGGGCTTAGGTCCCCTTTGAAGTTGGACTTGAACGTAGATGCGAAAGCTTAATTTCTTCTCCATCTATGATACTATTTAATGTAATTTTTATCAGTCTTTTGTCAAAAGCCTTTTAACCTTTTCTTTTATCTTAACTTGCCTCGATGGCATTGTCAAGGTTGTGCTCCCAGACTATCGGCCTCAAGCGGAGAGACTTGGGATCGGTTTGGGAGAAACGGGAAGCTGAAAAAGCCACCAAAAAAAGCACGTCCTTCCCACAGAATTCAACCTAATGCCTTCCAGCTGGTGTTACTGTGCGTCCTTAATGAGGATAAAAGTACTCCCAAGTCTTCTCTGCCATTAGGCTGCTCAACACTCACCACTCTTTAAGTGAATTGCTTTATTTATTTATTCCAGCCCTAATTTATAGGAACCTGTACAATAACCTATTTACCATGTCTTTTATGACATTGTCTTATTGTTTGCTGTGGCTGAATGTGCTTTTGGACCTGGAAGCTGCAAATGAATTACGCACACTGGGATCAATAAATTTGTCTGAATCTGAGCATTATCTTTCCACAGGGAGTATCTATACATCTACCTCTTGTACCAACTGAATGTATAACAGTAGGGTAAAATGTATTCTATTCACAGGTTGTTGAGAGTACAAGTACACTGGATGGAGCTGTTGCCACGTGTTTGCTAATTTCTGATGATGAAGGTATGTACAGAGTTGTACACCAGCTCATTTTTTACTTATGTGTACATCATTTATACTACACGTGTCTCCGGGAGTCTTTTAACTGACCATATTCATCAATCCATTGTCTTCTGCTTATCCGAAGTCGGGTCGCTGGGGCAGCAGCCTCAGCAGGGAAGCCCAGACTTCCCTCTCCCCAGCCACTTCCTCTAGCTCTTCCGAGGGGATCCCACGGCGTTCCCAGGCAAGCCAAAAGACATAGTCTCTCCAGCGTGTCCTGGGTCGTCCTCAGGGTCTCCTCCTGGTGGAACGTGCAAGGAACACCTCACTAGGGAGGCGTCCAGGAACCTTCCTAAACAGATGCCTGAGCCACCTCATCTGGCTCCTCTCAATGCGGAGGAGCAGCGACTCTACTCTGAGACCGGATGACTGAGCTTTTCACCCTATCTCTAAGGAAGAGCAAGGACACCCTGCGGCGGAAACTCATTTCGGCCGCTTGTATCCGGGATCTCGTTCTTTCGTTCACGACCTACAGCTCGTGACCATAGGGGAGTGTAGGAACGTAGATCGACCGGTAAATAGAGAGCTTTGCCTTTCGGCTTAGCTCCTCCTTCACCACAACGGACCGATACAAAGTCTGCATCACTGCAGACGCTGCACCTATCTGCCTGTTGATCTCCCGTTCCATTCTTCCCTCACTTGTGAACAAGACCCCAAGATATTTGAACTCCTCCACTTGGGGAAGGATCTCATCCCCGACCTGGAGAGGGCACGCCACCCTTTTCCGTCTAATGACCATGGTCTCAGATTTAGAGGTGCTTATTCTCATCCCAGCCACTTCATACTGCTGCGAACCGCTCCGGTGAAAGTTGGAGGTCACAGCCTGATGAAGCCAACAGAACCACATCATCTGTAAAAAGCAGAGATGCAATACTGAGGCCACCAAATCGGATCCCCTCCTCGGCCTAGAAATTCTGTCCATAAAAGTTATGAACAGAATCAATGACAAAGAGCAACCTTGGCGGAGTCCAACCCTCACCGGAAACGAGTCCGTCTTACTGCCGGCAATGCGGACCAAACTCTGACACCGGTCATACGCGGACCGAACAGCCCGTATCATGTGGTTCGATACCCCATACTCTCGAAGCACCCCCCACAGGACTCCACGAGGGACACGGTCGAACACCTTCTCAAATTCCCGTTGGGTCGCGGCACCAAAATCCACCACAAACTTAACCCATCCATCCATTTTTCTGTACCGCTTCTCCTCACTAGGGTCGCGGGAGTGCTGGAGCCTATCCCAGTTATCTTCGGGCGAGAGGCGGGGTACACCGTCAACTGGTCGCCAGCCAATCTCAGGGCACATATAAACAAACAAACAAACATTCGCACCGAAGGGCAGTTTAGAATCTTCAATCAACCTACCACGCATATTTTTGGGATGTGGGAGAGAAACCAGAGTACCCGGAGAAAACCCACACAGTCACGGAGAGAACATACAAATTCCATACAGGCGGGGCTGGGATTTGAACTCCGGTCCTCAGAACTGTGAGGGAGATGTGCTAACCAGTCGTCCACCGTGCTGCCAGCATGATTTAATATTCTTAAATTCCTGTAAAGTAGTGTCACTGGTCAGCACTGCTTCCATATTTTATTTTATTTTTCTTCCTCCAGACAAAGATCGTGTCGGGAAAACCGAGCATAATGAATCTGACAGCTCCCTGGAGATTGTCGAGGATCAACCCTACCAAAGGAGGAAACAATCAGAGGAGATTGTCGAGGATCAACCCCACCAAAGGAGGAAACAATCAGAGGTGAGATAACAAACGCTACAATTATGATTACTGACATCTTTTTTTGTTTTTTGTTGAAAGAATAGTCAATGACGAGTATTGTATGTCCTGGATGAGGACAGATAGTCGCAGATACTTCAAGGGCCTGATTTAAAGTTTGCGCTTGCAAAAAGTGGCTCAAACGTGGCTCCACATGCAAGCAGATGTGGGATCCTAGTAAAACAGACCAAGTATTTTATTCCTTCTACCATCAGGCTGCTTAACACTAGTACCAGCACTCTTTTTTTTATAAACTAGCTGCTATTCTTTTTATCTTCCATATGATGTGATTTTACTGTGTTGCATTGCTCTTATCTCATTGGTTTTATTCTTTCTTTTTTTTCATTGCAACTTGTCCCATAACCAAGTTACCATTTCATTTATGATGTTGTCTTATGTTTGCTGAGGCTGAATGTGCTTTTAGACCCTCAAAGGGCAATTGAATTGCCTGCACAAGAATTTTTTTTTTTTTTTTAATGTCAGAATCTGAACATGATTATCTTTGTAAAGGTAGAATTTATACACTTACCTCTTGCACCAACTGAATGTCTAACAATATTATATATTGTATTCTGTTAACAGATTGTTGGGAGTTTCAGAGAACAGGATGTAGCGCTTGATGAATATCTGCTGATTTCTGATGAAGAAGGTATGAATAGAGTCACACACCAGTCCAATTTATATGACAGATGAGGTGTGTTTCAACAGGAAAATATTGAAAAGTGGCGCATAAAACGTGATTACAGCATCCCCATTACTGGTTATCTGTTCTTGTTCTTTTCCTGAACTCTCAGAATTCTGACCTTGCAGACCTCACAACGACTACGTCTTACAGTACACTATTCTTATAATTCTAAGTGCAATACAGTGGGCCCCTGCTATTTGCTGGGCATAGGGACCAACGCTGACCACAACTAGCGAATTTCTGCAAATCATTGATGAACTGATTATAATTTCCCATAGTAATAATTTAAACCATAGATATACCACAAACTATGATTGCGAAAGACTTGAGATTTCAAATATTTACAAAGATCTTCAATTTCAAATGTTTCCAAACATCTTCAAACATTGCTCTACCAATAAAAATGCAGTATCTTGAACAGCTTTTAGCTACACGCGCACATACAGTGCACCATGTACGGAACCTGTACATACTATTTATTCTTATAATATTCAGTGCAATAATTTAATAACATCCTGTTTAATTTTCACTTGCTTCTTTGTTATAAACATTGTTTATAACTGTGCTGTTTTCTGTTCCCTAATTGCTGCACGGGATAAATTGTTATGAGTCTGAAAATTAGCTCTTTTACTTTGCAATCAGGCAAAATTCAGAAGGGCTCTCCCACAGACATTTTTAGCAGTAGGCAGATAATTTACTTGGTTGCATCATTTCACACCATTTAAAAATTTTTTTATTTTTTTTTTGGAAGACTGCGCCATTCAAATGTGTACTTTCCACAACATTCATTTCTATACGCAGTCAACCAATTAAAGCAGCGTCACTGGTCAACACCCCCTCCTTTTTATTTGTATTTTTATTTTCAGACACAGATTATGCCAGGAAGAGAAAACCGGATGACTCTGACAGCTCACTGTGTAGTGTTGAGACTCTACCCTACAAAAGGAAGAAACAATCAGATGTAAGATAAATGCTGCAACTATTATTACTGCCATCTGTCGTACTCGAGCGACTCCAACTACCGGAGACAAATTATTTGTTTTTTGGACATACTTGGCAAATAAAGATGATTCAAATCTTTTGTTGTTGAAAGAACATTGTCTTCAATGCTGATAATTGCCTCCTTTGTCTCTCTGGTATTGAAATGAAAAGTTGTCTGAAGCTGAAGACTATGGTGATTATAATCATGGGGATGATGGAGGAAATGAACCAAGTTGGGAGAAGCAGGAGGCGATGGTCAAAAGGCTACAGAAAAAGTTCCCCAATCAGGACAAAGAGGTAAAAGAAAAAAAGAAAAAAATTATATATATATATATATATATATATATATATATATATATATAAAAGGCAAATTTTAAATGCCTTGTTACAGTACACGGGGGAATTTTTACGGTTGAGCTTCCACCCATTCAGAATGCTGGTTAACCTCCAATTTTTGGAGATTTGAAGCAATTTTTTAACCCGTTTCCTAAAAGCTATCTTCTGTGTAAAGTGGACCCCTGCATACTCGCGGTCTGGTCAGTTGGAGATTTTTTTTCAAATTGTTTTCTTTTTTTTTTTTTTTTTTTTTTTTTTTTTTTAATTTTTTTTTTTGCTTTTTCGGGGGTGCCAACGCCAAAAATGCTTATTGATGATTTCTCCCCGCTTCAACAATTTTTGGGCCTTTGGATTTTGTTTTTTCTCACTACAATTATAACAGGTGTCAATTATCTGCAGAGTTTTGCTACTTGTGGTCCAGCCCACTCCCTAACCCCATAATTATAAGGCTTTCAGATTTTTTTTTTTCTTTTTTTGTGTTGATACACAACCGTTCATAAAGTGACCACCATGTCCTCCCAAATAATTCCAACTAGCAAATATGGAGTCGTATATAAAATGGATGGATGTTTGGTTGTGTTTCGTTGTAAACCATACTGATGTCCATCTTATTGTAGGAGCTGCGATCGGTTCTTCAGGAACACAACTGGGATGACGTTGAGGCTCTGCATGCCCTACTAATGTTCTCTGGCCCAGGTCCCAGCACACGTTCTCATCAGTCTGTCACCAGCGTCAGTCCCTTCTCATCTGATGCGGACTGTCTTTTTTCCTGTCTCACAGATGAGACCAGCTTCAGCTCGCCTGAACACAAACCTAAGGAAGCCCACCACGCCAAGAGCAAGGAGAAGTCTGTAAAGGAGCAAAGCAATGTACACCGGCGTGGATCTTGTGAAAACAAAATGGATGCCAAGGTGAACACACATAAAGATGTGAGTGATACTGACAACAGTTCAGACGCTACAGTGGACAGCGACGATTATTCAGCTGAAGAAGAGGCCAAACATTCCAGCTCCACCCTCTCCTCGTGGATTACAAAAGACTCGTTCTCCTCTGTCAAGAGAACTACTTCATCTTACCAGAAACCATCCTGCTCCTCCTCGTCCTCCGCCACACAGATGCTGTCCAGGTTTGCCAGCGGGACCAGTCTGGCCAAGAAGCGAGCAGAAGAGAGAAAGCGCACAGCCCGCGCCGATGAAGAGCGCTTTAGCTCCGACAACGAAGATGACGGCGACTTGAGCAGTGAGTTTGAAGACTACGATGAAGCGTTGACAAAAACGGGAGGCGTGAAGGAAGAGATCCTTAAGTTCTTTCAGGAGGCCACCATCGATGAGCTAGCACTCATTTCTGGGTGTTCTGTCAAAAAAGCCAATAAGATCATAGAGCTGCGACCCTTTAAAAACTGGCTGAGCCTGGTGAGCAATCTTGCAGTTGTGTAACTTTTGTTGCTAAGCATGCATGCCTGATAATACAGGTGCATCTCAATGAATTAGAATAACATGGGGAAAAAAATATTTATTTTAGTAGTCAAATTCAGAAAGCAAAACTCATATTTCACTACAGACAGAGTGAAATATTTCATAGTGTGTCAAATTCACCAAGGAATTTTAATCACATTAGGAACAATCAAAATGATTTTTAATATATAAATTAGGTAAGAATTGGTCGTCTTTTTAATGAATCTGCATAAGGTTCACGTTTTATTACTTTTTGAATTACACTACTGAAATGAATTAACTTTTTTACAGTATTCAAATTTATTGAGATGGGACCCGAGGAAAATTTACATCTATTCTAAGCAGGAAGAAAAGAAGACAGAGATTTTTGGTGTTGCTATGGCAACAGGCAACACCAAAAATACAATTAAATCATAAAAGTATAAATGTAGTCCAATTATGCTACAGCAGTGGACACAAAACTAGTGGAATGTGAAAGTATCATAGTAACAACGATATATAGTATACTGACATGTTGATGAACACCCATTTTGCATGCAAAAAAGAAAAACCTTAATGTGTTGGATGTATGCATGATATTGCACATTGAAGTGAGTTTCAACACAGTTTAGTTAATGAACCATGAATATAAATGGTGTAAAACCATGTATAGTGTTAATATGCATAATATTGATTGTCAGTATTGATTGATTGGTTAACTGTCACACAAGTATAAAAATAAATCAACCCCTAATATAATGTTGAACATTAAAACAATGCATTACATTTTTATCACAACTGACGCATCTAAACAAATTGGAATGTCGTCACAATGTTCATATTTTCAGTACTGTAGTTCAGTATAACAAGTAAAAGTTATTAAATGCAAAGGGAACTTTAGAAGCTAATTCCTACTTAATTTTATATTAAAATAAGTTCAATTGTATCTTATATAATATTCAAATTGCTTGGTGACATTTGGGTTTTAATCATCAAAATAAAATTACAAAAATAAATACAAATTTTCTCTGTGCGTATAAATGTGAAATGTAAGACCAGTCACAGGTCCAAATCAAAGTCCTATGTTGTTCGCCTGTTCTCACCATCCCTTCTTTCTTTCACTCCCAAGACCAGTCTGTTCCAGAAGAACAATGGGCTGTCAGAGGAGCTGCTGCTGGGCTGCAAAAGGGTTCTCAAGGAGCGCACCATTGTACGGGGACTCATGTGCAAATGTGAGACCATTTCCTCCAAGATGGTCACGCAAGTCAGAGAAGTGATGAGGGCTGGCATGGGGGCAATGCAACAGCCCAGCCTGCTCAATAGCCAGTGAGTGGCCTGCAATTTTTTTAACACTAAATGTCATCTAATTGGTTTGTTATTCCTCGCACGGATCACATTTGTCTTCCAGGCTCCAGTTGAAGCCCTATCAGCTAATTGGTCTGAAATGGCTGCTGCTCCTGCACGAGCACAACCTGAGCGGTATACTCGCCGATGAGATGGTGAGACACAAGAAGAGCAAGTGAAGCGTAGCAACTACTAGTGCGGTGTTGACCATGTGGACTATAAATAGGAGAAGTGCATCACTGTCATTTTAAAGGAGATCCTGCTGATTGATTTATTACAGATTGAAACTTGTCCACTGTGTGACATCTGATTCGACTTGTTTCCCCTGTGCAATGAAATTCTTACTTTCCTGTCCACATGCATGTCAACATAATGTAATTATATAAAAATATCAAAATATAAATAGAGGCATAGCAATACAAAATAAACGATCATAAATCGGTTGTGTATGTATAATGTGCATCTTGAGCAGATAGAGGTAGTATCAAAACACTAGGAGGTAACTAGGCTGTGTGTGCAAACTCCAACTGCATGCATGCTCTTACGGCTGTCAGCTGTTTAGAGTCGGAGGGCAGTAGTAAAGAGTTACTTTTTTTAGTAGACAGTGCAAGTTTTTATAATGCACAATTCCTATACAAGGCCATTCAAAGTGCTTCCTAAAACAAAGTAATAAATCAATTAAAAGCGGCGAGTGCAGATAATATACTTTCAGTTGTCATACGTACAGCAGCTGAGCCAGCGCACAGGTCCAGCAGAACTATAACTGAGTTTCCCTGCATCTGTGTTTAGGCCGATCTCATTTGTCACCTTAAGCAGAGCTGTCTCAATGTTGTGATGGGGCTTAAAACCTGATTGGAAAGTATCAGATGTATTATTAGACAGGAGAAAGTCAGTAAGTTGTTGGTATCATAGTACCATATACAGCATCCACGAGACACACTGGTGGAAAGCCAATTGAATGGCATTTACATGACAATTCCATACCTTAGTACCAGGTGTTTTAGTCGCTGGAATGACTCAAATGATAAATGTGTTTATGAGTACAGGCTGTGTCCACACTGGGAAGGTGTCATTTTTTTAAACAGCAAGGACCAGCCCATCATCCCATTTGTTGTTTTAAAATAAGTATGCAACATAATACAATAAAGGGTAGGTAGTCTGATCGAAAGCGTTTTTTTTTGGTTTTGTTTTTTCATCCCCCTAAAACTTATGTTTTAGTCGCTGATATAATGATCCTAATCTGCCTCTTTCTCTGCTCAGGGTTTGGGGAAAACCATCCAGGCTATTGCCTTCTTGGGCCATTTATTCCAGAAGGGAGTAAAGGGTCCTCACCTCATCACTGTGCCCTCCTCTACACTCGGTAACATACACACCCTAAACATTTGAGGGGGGGGGGCAAATTTTAGCCAACCTCCTTACAGTTAGAAGAATCCGGAATTATTTGATACTGATTGCAGGCATTTTCTGTATGAGCCACTACATTAGTTTTTCATCAAGGTTGTGTTAGTCAACTAATTGAGTCAGTCATGTATGTACTGTGCCTTTCAATGTAACCAAAAGAACCAGCTCCATTACATTTAAAATGCATGAAGTGAGCTCTAAAACTCAGCCTCGAGATTGTTATGCAGAATTTACACATGAAGTTCAAATGTTTGTCCACAATACAGATTTTTTTTTTGTTTTACAGATAACTGGGTCAGAGAGCTGAAAATGTGGTGTCCCAGTCTTAAAGTGCTAGTTTTTTGTGGTAGGATTTACATACTGTACCTTTTCATATCCGTAGATGGTTTGTGCAGTGATACAATTCTTTGTGTTTGTGCTTAATGGACATTTTAGGATTTGGCAAAAGCGCCCCATTGCCCATTTTCTGTTTTTATGAGACGAAGTGTGCTTCTGTGTGATGTACAGGATCTATGGAGGACCGCCACTACCTCAAGCATGACATCCTCAATGGCGCCGTTGAATTTAACGTCCTCGTCACCACGTGAGTTTCTCAGTTTGCAAAGACCCCGTTATAGAAGAGGGCTCTTCAGCTCTGTTCCCCTGTTCTACAGGTACACCCTCGCCACTGGGAAAGACAGCGACCGCAGTCTGTTCCGCAAGCTCCGTCTTGCGTACGCCATTTTTGATGAGGGTCACATGCTGAAGAACATGAACTCTCTGCGCTACCGCCACCTCATGTCGATCAATGTGAGTTCACCGGTGTTCTATGGTAGTGATTCTCAATCCGGGGTCTGCAAAATAATGTGCATTAGATCATGTCATATCATTTAGAAAAGTGTATACCTACATATGGGGACCAGTGATCCATTAAAACAAACAAACCAAACCAGTTACTCCTCCCTATCTTTTAGCAAATTAAAATCTCTGATATGATTAGGACATATCACACACGGGGTGTGTCAGAAAAGTTCCAGGACTGGTGTCACAAAAGTGAAATATTTAATATAAAAACTTCAATCTACAAGTTTTCCCCTTCAACATAATCCCCATGGAGTCTACTGCACCTCCGCCGTCATTGCCATCTAAATGTCAACCACGTTTTCAAAACCGGTCCCCTTGACGGTGACCCCACCCCTTGGTGAAGCAGCCACGAGTTGTCACGTGTCAAGTCTCGCCTCTTCTCGGGCTCTGAACAAAGAGAAAACAGCAGAATCTCTTTCAAAAACGTGCTTGTTGATTGTCTGTCCCATGTTGAAAGGGAACTATTATAGTTTGGTCTTGAAATATATCTTTTGAGACAGATCCTGGAACGACACCCCACATCCTCCGTGCACACGTAGAGCATTTTTACCTCTTATGCTGTGTACTCATGTGCAGTTGTAAAGGTGACGCAAGGCAACCTCTGCGAAATATTGTATCTTGCAAGTACATACTGGGGTCAAAGGTTTACGTCGTCGATAAATTACTGCTTTTGAAACTTGTAATGTTCTATCTGATTTTCTTCCATCGGGCTTGTTTTTGTTGCATACAAAACAATGTTAATGATTTTATTTATTTATTTTTTGCTCATGCTTTTTCTTGGCAGGAATTTAGCCCGCTAGTCTTGGTTGGCAAAGTTGGCAACATGCTTTTGTGAACTATCTCCTCTGTTCAGAGCCATGTTATATTTTAAGCAGTCTACGTCAGGTAGCACTGACGGCTAAATATTTAATTGAATAAAATTTTCAATGAATATGGTTAAGTACCTTTCGATTAAACAGGTTGAAATGTTCAAGAAATAAATAATTCCTTTTGCGTTCAGGGCTGCACAAGGTAGTTAAGTTAATAGTTGGCGCTATGATTATGAGGAGGTCTTTGGGAAAAGATTCTCCTCATACGTGCTACCTGGACCTTTAAAGTTCTATTGTGCCTTCAAAACCGCCGCCATCAGCGTGTTAATTCTTGATGCCCATCTCGTCTTCTCCTTTCAGGCGCAGCATCGTTTACTGCTCACTGGCACACCATTACAAAACAACCTCTTAGAACTGATGTCACTGCTCAACTTCATCATGCCGTCCATGTTCTCTAGCTCCACCACGCAGCTCTCCAAGATGTTTTCTATGGTATTTCTATGGCTTTTTTCCCATCTCTGTGAAGAACATAGCACACAGGATTGAAACAGATGGTAAAAATATATGTATATAAATACAATAATCCTCCACTAACCACAACTAAATTTAGTTAGTCTCGCTGTCTAGATGTATCACTTAAATACAATTTCCTCACACCAACTGCTGTTTTCCTATTAGCCTTGTGGCAACTTAGTGTTATAGAGCAGAATACTGCAAATAGGGGAGTTTTTGAGCAAATAGCTGAGGATAGGTTCCACAGAAAAATATGAGAATTTGTCTATAATGAATTGCGAAAATGCTGGGATTTACTGAAAATATTTTAAAAATAAAAACATTTTGTGAAATAGTAGAAAATGTCTTGTGAAATGAGTTTTCTGAGACAAAAGGAGAACATTTTTGTGTAAAGTTCTTATTTTAAATGAAAACAATTTAAATGTGAAGTGAAAATGTTTTTTATTTTTCTGCCTCTTCCATGCATTTTGCTTTCTGTAGAAGTCCCATGAGGAGCAGAGTCAATTTCAGAAAGATCGCATCTCTCAGGCCAAACGCATTATGAAACCTTTCATCCTTCGAAGAGTTAAGAATGAGGTAAGTCATTGTATTCTGTATCTAATATGTTTTTAGTCTTCCCTTGACCTCCAGTGTAAAGTTATTATACTTGCTGTTCTTTAGCATCAAAATACAGTTTTTACAATCCGCTAAAGTGGTAAAATTTTAATGCAGTCATTTAAAAACAGTACAGGGAGGCTTTGGTTTACATTGGTGATAATTAGTGTTTGTCATTCCAAATGATACGTTCAATGCAGCATTGTTTTGGAATTGTTTTGCAGTACTACTTGGAAATGTTGTGCATGGGCCAAGGAACAACCCGTTAAATATTGGTACATATAGATTCCCCCCCCCCCCCTTAATAATATACAATATTTTGTTCAGTTGTCTTTAATTTCTTCATGATTCAACCAGTGAATCTTGGCAAAGGTCGACTGAATGTTGCTCTAATATAATTTCTGTACTTGGTTGCTTTCCAAATTCTGCTGGAACATCCTGAACCTTTTTGTGGCAGTGTTAAGTATTATGATGGGAAAAATCACTTATTAGTATTTTCCACTCCCCTCATTTCCAGGTCCTCAAACAGCTGCCTGACAAGGAAGAGAAGGTGGAGTACTGCTCCATGAGTGAGAAGCAGCAGGTTTTCTACCAGACGCTCCTGAAAAAACTCAAGGATTCCGCCGGCGAGAGTAAGCCATGTTTCCCACGACACGTACGCGCACACACAAAAAGTCTTAAGGCCACTCTCTGACCTATTTTGTTGTCCTCACAGAACGAGAGTTGTCTGTGATGATGCAGTTAAGGAAGATGGCCAACCACCCTCTGCTTCATCGGCAGTACTACACTACAGAGAAGCTCAAAGCCATGAGCGAACTCATGCTAAAGGTAAGTTTATACCCGCCCACCAAGAGTATTTGTACTAGGGCTTGGCGATTCATCATTTTATCGGTTAATTTGAGTATGTCAGGCTGATTTATTGTTTTGAAATAGATTTTTTTTTTTTTGTCAGCTTCCATTGTTCAAAGAATGCCTCCACTGATGTGCACACAACAGTCAGCGTTGCCGACTTAATGAATTTTCCGACCCCGCTAGTGACTTTTTCTCAAAAATATGAGCAGTGAGTTCAATTCACGCTAAGAAGCGCACAACATGAGAAGAATCATTTCTGCATTATTTTGCCTATGACGAGAAAGGAGCCCAGTGGAAGATTGATTGCCAAAGACGTGGTGCCCATTTATTCATTGCAACATCAGTGATTTATCAACATATTGGAAACTTTTGACCTGAGGTTTGTGTTACCGGCCACAAATATTTTGCAGAGGTTCCCTATGCCGACTGTAAGAAGGACCCAGGTGAAGATACGAGAGATGAACAGCAGGTTATGATGCCGAGATATTTATTGTACATGAGGATATTGTTATGGCTAGAGGTATAGGCCCCTGTTCGGAGAGGGTCTGAGGAATTGATGCAGGGTCCAGACTGGCAGGGAGAATGAAGAATGCAAAGCAAGGTTGCCAAGTGAAGCAGGCTGGCAACAGAATTTAGAGCAGGGCAGGATAAGTATTTCATAACTTTAACTCTAATTTACTAATTAGCTGGATGTACTGAACTAGATGAAGAATGTTTACCTTCAGGCAGTGTGGTGGAGTCCAAGACCGGCTTAAGAATGGGTTTCAACGTCATTTGCTTTTTCTATTGGAGGGAAGGGAAAAAATTGATTGGAATTACAAAACTGATTTTTATGGAAAAGAAACAAGACCGTATCACCCAGCCCTAATTTGTACTGAAGTTCTGATTGATGTAAACCAAAAATGACAAGACTCTGTCCTTCTTCGTCAGGAGCCAACTCACCACGACGCAAATGCTGCATGCATCCAGGAGGACATGGCGGTCATGTCTGACTTTGAGCTGCATCGTCTGTGTCAGCAGTACGCTTCCATCAGTTCCTACCAGCTGGAGAACAGCCTGCTCCTCGACTCTGGGAAGTTCCATTGGCTCACAGAGAGACTGGCATCACTCAAAGACAAGGTTCACAGCACATTGCGCCAACGCGTATACAGCAGGATCTTCAATGTCCAACACGATCTGTTCCAAAAAGCTGGTTGACGCGATTTGTATTACAAAATAAATCGCGTGTAGTGAATTATCTCCAGGCTCACACTGTTGTAGTCTATCCATCCATTTCCTTTACCGCTTATCCCATCCATTTCCTTTACCGCTTATCCTCACAGGGGTCGCGAGCGTGCTGGAGCCTATCCCAGCTATCTTCGGGCGAGAGGCGGGGTACACCCTGAACTGGTCGCCAGCCAATCGCAGGGCACTGTTCTAGTCATAAAACCTTTATTAACTGTAAAGGCAGTGTTTTAAGTAACATTTTAACATTCCAATGAAGAATAGACTCAAGAAAAACTACTGAACCTGAACTGAAGATACCTGGCAGACGTGCAATTGCAAGGGAACAGGACAGTGTTTTCAGAGTGATACTGTCGCTTTGTGGCATTTATAGGCATTGCAGGAATTAATAACCGTTTCTGTTTCGATGGTTGCCATCACTCGTATTCACCATTAATTTTGTGGCGACATCACAAAATGTAACCCCAAAAATAATTTGTGGAGGTAATCCTTTCGATCACAGGTGTCAAACTGGTGGCCCGGGGACCAGATCCAGCCCGCCACATCATTTTATGTGGCCCGCGAAAGCAAATAAAAATTGCTCAGTGTTCTGGTGTAATACCATTGAGATTTGCTAGCATTTTGTTGTTACCAATCCCCCATTTGAAAAGAAATGTAATAGTTAAAAAACATGTTTTATAGACTTCTGATTTCAAAACTGGTTATTAATCAATGTGTTGTGTATACTATATGTAATTATAATATATGTGGTAATCTTTCATTTATATGGGTTCACTGTTGTAGCGGCCCTCCGAGGGAAGTCATAACTACAATGTGGGCCGTGACAAAAATGAGTTTGACACCCCTGCTTTAGATGCTTACATTTGCTGCGGTCTCACGTGGTGATTTTTCTCGACTGCCAAGTTTTGCCTGAGTTGAGGCATGTTTTCCGAAACATTTTGGTTGGACTTCGTTCTGTTGTTTGACTTTGAAGGTTCCGCTGTTTGCATGCACATGTGTGCAGTGTTTGTATTTTTGTGTAGTGTTTTGTATGTATTTGTGTGTGTGTGTGTGTGTGTGTGTGTGTGTGTGTGTGTGTGTGTGTGTGTGTGTGTCTGTGCGTCTGTAGTGTGTCAGCTGATCACACAGTTAGTGGTTTAAATTAGGCCTCATGGTGTCTGTTTCATTATAACAGGGAGACAGAGTTCTTCTATTCAGTCAGTTCACTATGATGCTGGACATCGTGGAGGTACTGATGAAACATCTCAAGCATCGCTACATTAGACTGGACGGCTCCACGCCCATAGCAGACAGGTCAGCTCACAGAATTTCTTCGGGCTGCACGATATTTGGTTTGAGGATCGTCATCGCGATGTACATGCGCGCAATAGTCAGTCACATCGCAGGGTCTGCTGCAATTTTGGAAGTGAATCAACTAATATTAAAAAGTGACCAGCAGAGGTACCTATTTGGACATGGTCAAAGATTAAAAGACAGCAAAAGCAGCACATGGACAATTCTGCTACTCAAAATGAAACGAGGCAGCTGCGTGAGTGCGTGAGGTGTGTTCAGGATACTGCGTAAATGGGAGTGAATGTTTTGTAATGCAGTACATAATTGTAAAAATTTATTACTAGGAAAGTTATTATTTGTAAGGACAGAAGTCCTTTTTTGTTGTAATTCCTCATTTAAAAAAAAAAAAAAAAATTTATATATATATTTTTCCTCATGTTTTTGCCATTGTACGGTGAAAGCTCCTACTAGTGTGGATTGAATGGGTGGCAACAATGGGGAAATGAAATGCCACTGTTTTGAGGGTAATGGCCCGTCAGAAACATTTTTTTTTGTTTTTTGTTTTTGGACCGGTGAATTTAGTAAATTTTGGATTAACTATGACCTTAACTAGTTCATTTTTGGAAGTGAACTGAGCTTTGAACTAGTTTGCATAGAAAATGAACTTTGCCAACACTGATCCTGTATTATTTCACATTGTATATATGTCGCAGGTTTTAAAAAATTTCAATAAAATAAAATCTTAATGTAATTTTTTTTTCCCTCACTGTCGTGCAGCCCTACTATTTCTGGAGGAGATTAATTTGAAATAATATCCAATCCAATGTGTTTAATGATGTGTATGCCTTCTTGTCCTACGCAGAATTGTGCTGATTGACGAGTTCAACAATGACACCGATGTGTTCGTGTTCCTGCTGTCGACCCGCGCCGGCGGCCTTGGCATCAACCTCACTTCGGCCAACGTTGTCATCTTGCACGACATCGACTGGAACCCCTACAATGACAAGCAGGCCGAGGACCGCTGTCACCGCTTGGGTCAGACCAGGTACAATGGAACACATACATTAGAAATGTTGTGAGCATTTAACACACAAGTGTTTCAGATGTAGTGCAACATGTTCAAATTAGCCATCTTTCATTGCAATTTTAGGTGGCATAAGCGGGGTACACACACATTCACAATGATTTTCAACATCTTAACTGATTTGAAAATGTGAGCGATGTCACACATGAAGTAAAAATATTGCCGTGTGTGTGCATTCAGTGTGCGATGTACTCAAGATTACCAACACAGCAAACCACACACACAACAAAGTCGAGAGGTGAGAGGCAGCATGTTGCCACAGAGCATCCCAAAAATACATAGAAGAAAAATAGTAGTAGCAGAAGACGCTAGGCTAGTATTATCTTATCTGGTAACTGCAGTACAGTTGCAAACTTATGCTTGTCATTTTTATTATGGTGAATCATTTGTGTATGAATGGAAGACTCTAGATTGTCCTTTTGGCTGGGGACCAGTTCACGGTGTACCCCGCCTCTCACCTGAAGTCAACTGGGATAGGCTCCAGCACACTCGCAACCCAAGTGAGGATAAGCGGTATAGAAAATGAATGGAAAGACGAGTGAGACTCGTTAGACAAACACTTAACACAATCAGTTGTTCCTGTCTTTTTGTCCGGCATCAGAGCCACCTTCAGGTCGCTTCTCAATTGGCTACTGTTCCATTTCATATTACAATCGATCGCAGAGTCCGTGGCTTAGCCCAATTCTGTGTTGACCACGCACATAAGGATTTGCGATCGTAAATATTGAACAGGTTTTACATTTATTTTTGCCGGCCGCGACAATCTTACAAAACAATCTTAACACAACCCACACCACTGGATAATTGTTCAGCGTAATCTTTCAGAGACTCTGAGAGTCGGGCGTTTGCTGACTTTGATGGGAGTGTGGGGAAATGCTGAATCTCGGTGGAGTGTACCCTGCTTTTAAACTCTCTTCATGCTGACTTTGAATTCGACAGGACAAAGGGTCGTTTTACAGAATATAACACTTTTGTTATGTACTATACAATAACGTAGGAAAGAAAACACTGAACCCCCCACCCCCCCCCCCCCCCCCCCCCCCTCTGGTTTGTGTATCAGGACTGTGCGAGTAATCAAGCTGATCAGTAAAGACAGCATTGAGGACGGTATACTGCAGCTGGGGCAGAAGAAACTCAAGCTGGAGCAGGACATGACAACTGTTGAGCAGAGTAAGGAGTGGACGTGTACACGCACTCGCCCGCACAAACATTACACTTGCTTCCCACTTTATTTAATTACTTTTTGGTCAATGCGTTGAATTTTTATGGTACCACTGCGATCAAGAGGAGGTTTGCGAACACACTTTTTCCTCAAATAGTGGCCTCCATTACAAACCCTTAGGGAAAGAAAATAACAAATGCTGCCTCTCGATGGCATGATACTGGTAAATTATCACAATACACCTGTGTAATAATATAATTATATATATTGCCGTCTAATGCATCTCCAATCCAAAAGATTTTTACTTGATCTGAAACATAAAAAATGTATCTTAACATTTTTATTGTTATATGCTTTTCTTTGAACAGCGATATGATGTGATAATACATAGTAATAGATGCAAATACATTATATTAAGTATAATTTATTTTTGAAAATAAATGTAAGTGTAAATGGTTTTGTGTTTATGTGCCCTGCAATTGACTGGCGAAGTCAGCTAGAAAAGGGTCACTTACCCAGCAAAGAGAATGTATGAATGAATTAATAATACAATCTATGATTTTTCAAAAATAATTTATATCAGTTAAAGCCCCAAGAAATGTGTGGCCTCCACAGAGTGCCACTTTTTGAGGAAATAAGCTATTGATAAGAGGAAGTGAAATTACAAATTAAGCACTGTAATTGAATTCATGTTTTGTAATTTTAACAAACAAAAGCCATTTTTGATTGTCGTGGCAAAATTTGCTGCATTTTACGATTCTGACGTATATAAAATGAAAACCAATGTTTTATGTTTTTAGGTGATGAAGGGGCCATACCTGAAGATATGGCGTCTTTGCTCAAAGCGTCATTGGGGATGTGATATTCAGTCACATAAAACTTGAAACTTAGGGGACAAAAAGTATTTCATTTAGTTCAATGATCCCGGGCAGGCTTGAGTTTTGACTAAAAACACACTGGAACACATTTGAAAACCATCTGCTGACCACATTAATGTATTAAAAAAAAAAAAAAGGAAGCTGGTTTTGATTCAACAAATTTTGTGCCTTTTTTGTCATTAAACTCAATGGTCTCATGCAGTCCCACCAAACTGATAGTAATGCAGCCTTTGTCGGAAGGCACCATCAATCTTCATATTCTTTTGATACATGGACCAAACCCTTTTATAACAACATTTGAATCTTGACTATTGATCATTTTGTATATTCATGGACGCTTAACTGTACTGTCATCATCCAAGCAAGACTTTGCCAGGACTCATAAGGTCAGTACATTTCTTTGGAAATGAACGCAAGTTTCAGCAAACATGGCTGTTTTGTTATACCCTAAGATGTCCACTGGTGTGCGTCGCGATTCCGTTCTTTTCTACAGTGTTACCACACCATTTATAAACAAAAACGTTAAGAGTTTGACCTATTAATATTAGCAGTCTATTTGTATTGGTACTTTCTTCAAAGTCACCCAAATATTTGCTAAAAGTAAAACAAGCTTGTTCCCTTTCAGTCCCATTGCAAAATTGAAAAGAGCAAAAGTAGTGGATGATGCATTTCATGTAATAGTTCCCTTTTGATGGGCATATTTCTGAAGCTTTGGCCTTGCATTGGAGGTGGTGATGAGTCTTGGAACCAGCTGCTACATCCTTGTACTGTACATCTTCTTAAGATGTTGTAAGTGTTCGTTACCTTTTAAAACATTTTAAAAAGTTTTTGTTATGCAGATTTGTATGTTCTTTTTTTAGTGTCAATTTGAATTGAATACCTTCAATAAATACAAACATGTTTGCGTAAATAAAGTGACTATTTGTGTAGTTGTGCAAACAGGACCAACAAACCTGGATTGTTTGTACACAACAGGAGCACGCTTGCTCTTTGAGGTTAGGTTTTTGAAATGTTTGGTCTGAGTGAGATTTCATGTAAATGACCATGATGATCCATTTCAAAGGAGCTTTATTGAGAATTTTGAGGGGAATATAAACATTCCTGGCCATTTTTGTGTCTGTCTTGAAAGATAAACCTGCCATTTTAAGATTTATTGCACATTGAATGATTCATTCGGAGACCCAAATGATCACCAAAAAATGGTCATCAAGATCATAACATCATACCACTACAGGATTATAAAGTCGAGGTAAGTCTAAAGTATGCAGTATGAAAGGGAAGTGATATGGTTGAGTCTATAAATGAGCATGGTAATGTTTGTTTTTCTAAGTAAATTGGTCACTGTACTGGATGTCAAAGCAAACCCTAATCACACTTTTCTGCAATAGGATGTTGCTTCGGTAAGTTTGGTGGGGTTATCATGCTGACTGTTCCAAGGAAAATCTCTGTAATTCATAAAGAAGATACTACCATCAACTCAACAATAAGACCCTATTAAACCAGAACTACTCCGCAGTTGGGGAGTACCGTCCGCACCTGAAGCCTGACAAGTGAGCATCGCACTTGATGCTGTATGAAAAGTAGAGGACTCCTTTTCTCAACTGACAACTCAGAGAATGAGTTCCTCGCTCGGGAAAGATGATGCAAACGCCTGCTTGGTCGTTGTAAAGAACATCTCTGTCCCAGACTTCAAACCTCAACTCTTGCCCTACATCCACCGAACTGAAGTAATAGGTGGCATTCCAAACTGGGTTGTCGTCGTCCAACACTGTAGCCGTCTCCTCGTATATGCCATTGTAGAAGATCTTCACGTAGGCATCTGTTTTGGTGAAGGTGTCGGCCTTGAGACCGGCGGCTCGGTGGATCTCCAGTTTGAAAGCGCCACGGCCTGCCCGCAGTGGACAGCAGTTGTGGTCCAGGTTGGGAGTTGGGGAGCAGTTCTTTAAACCCAGCTGGTCCTCCTGAAGCTTGTTCTCTTGGATGTACTCTGAGATGATTGCCCTCAGATTAGCGCTGATTTGAGAGTCCTCCACCAGATGGTGCAGGGGGAAAATCGCGTAGGAAACCACGTCCGGGTTGTCTTGGAGACTGTTCATCCAGCTGTGGTAGGCGTCAGAAGGGTCCTGCTGGTAGAGGATGTCCGGAAAGTATTTCTCCCCTCCAGTGACCTCAATCTTATGGGTCATGAAGCCTTGATAGAAGCCCATGCTCATGTTGCCCTTCATGAGTTTGTCGCACTTGTTGGAGTAGGATGCATTGGCAGGGAGGAAACCCAAGGCCATGCGGAGTTCAGCATTCAAGCAGTTTTTGATCTCTGCCTCTGTAAAGCCCTTCAGTGTGGCCAAGCAAGTCCGGAAGGCTGTGATTCGCATCACTTTGCCACCAAGTTGAACCTCGGAAATAGAATCAAACAAAAGTAAGTCGCCGCATTATTCCCATAGCGAAGAGACTGACTGTATGGCCTTATCTGCATCTGACCTGGTGGATGTAATGTGTTCCGTATGTGGCGATCAACCGTCTGTACAGGGCTTTGCTTTGGCTTGTAACTGTGTTCCGAGGGAGTCCTTTCAGATGCTTTGTGAACGCTGCGCTCAGCTGGGGGTGGTCAGCCAGCCTGAAGCTGAAACAATAAGAGGAATTGGAAGTTAACATACTGAGAGTGGCTATTTTGTTCCCCATGGGTAGTCTGGTTCATTGTGAATGCTTTAAACGTTTACTTTCTTTCATCCTGTAGTCGCTAGTAAAGGCAGTCCGTCTGTCGATTTCCTGTACTGGTTGTCCTCATTAGGATCTGGGGTGAGCTTGTGCCTATCCCAGCAGACTGTGGTCGCCAGAGTTTTCAGTGAGCTTTAGCATGCATGTTATTGGAATGTGGGAGGAAGTTGGAGTACCCAGAGAAAACGAAATGCAAATTCCACACTGGAAGCTTGGTGCCTAGATTTGAACACCGAACCTTGTGCTTACCCCTAGTCAGACATACTATTAGTTTAGTGGCAACCAACCTTTGAGCCAAGGGATATATTTTGCTTTGGATTAATCTCACAGCACACCACCAAACAAGCGTGTCACAAAAGTATGCAGTATGATGAAATAACATTGTCTATTTACGCAGAACTTTACTTCAGTAGTTGAACACAAAGCTGTGCTGTTGTATGAATGGCAAATGGTGAATTGTACCTTGAACAAATAAAATAACTCGGACCAATTAAGTGAAATTGCCCGATTGGCTGGCAACCAGTCCAGGGTGTTCCCCACCTCTTGCTTATCCTCATTATGCCGAATGAGGATAAGCAATATAGAAAATTATTTGATGGATACATGAAATTGGATAGTTACCCACAACACACCTGATTATCTCTCACGGAATAGTAGTTGGGAATCACAACACCTAGTCCACAGTGCTGCCCAGTAAAAACGGTCAGTTTTGACAAATAACCAACTGTGAGCTGCTTGTTTTAGGTTAAACGTGAACTTAGAATTGCCTTTTGTCACACGTGTGGAGATATTAGCACAGACTTTTTCATTTTGATGAAGCATCAAATAGCTTTAGTGAGTTTTGTGAGCACAGATGTGGTCTGTAGTTGGTCAGTTGTTTTACCTGTAGTAGGTGCAACTGATTTCATGTATGGCAAAAGTGGCCTTGTCCACACTGTGCTGCGAGCGAGCGAACTTGGCCAAGTCCGAGCGGCTCCCTCCCAGCACTACCTTGCCGATCTGATCCAGGCGCAAACCCACACCCCAGTTGTTGTTCACCAATGAGCTGGAGCTGCGCAGCAGGGAGTCCACAGAGTGGTGGAGGGCACTAGAAAGCTGCTTGCTGCAACGGCTGAAGGATCGCCAGTCAAGCACAGAAGCTGGGAGCTTCTGAATCTAGTCATGGGGGGGAAAAAGGACAGTGTGGAACAAATAATGTTGAATGTGCAGAATTCAGCAGTAATCACCTGTCCTTTGTGGAAGCGGTTTGGACACAGTGTGCATGTGTTGTTGTCAGCCAGAGGACCCTTGACATTAATGACATAAGCCCCAGTCCGACGCATCCGGACCACATCGAAACCCTCCCCAGCGAGGTTATAGCCGGGCACGAAGGGAGCGTTTTCACACTGTCGCGCAGAGCCGAGCCGACACGCTCGGACCTTGCCGACCTCCAGGATGACTGGCAGTGCCAACACCAATGAAGCAAAGCTGCTGCTTTGGAATCCTGGCATTGTTACCTTGTGGAGTGAATTGGTATTCAGTGAACTCTCTCTGAATACATACAACAAATCAGCTTCTAGGCGTTGCAGCTTAAAGAACGGAAGCTTTTAATCCTACCACAGATGTAAAATCATGCTCTAAATATTTTAAAGATTTCATACCCAAGGAAACTGCTCACTTACCTCTGATTGGGTTTTATCGTTCAAAATGGTGCAGAAATTCCCCTTCAGAATTTTGTCTTTGTCCTCTAAGCCTCAGTGGCATCAGCAACAATGGGACAGTCTAAACTCTTGGTCCTGCTGGACATTAAGCTGCAGACTGGCAGAGATTCCGGCTAGCGACTCACTTTTGTCTGTGATTCGCTGTTTGAAAAACACCAAGGAGGGAATTCATAGCTCAGGGCTTTTCATCTCTGTCTGTCTTTTTTTTTTTTTTTGCTCTCTCGCTCTCTCACTCCTTTAGGCTGTTCCAATTTCCTCAGCATGAGACGGTTTGTTTCATGTTCAAGATCGCCTTCCTTTGCCTCACAGCTGGGTGGGGGAGGGTGATTCTTTTATTCTCACTGGAGCAAGATGCACAACTGCACATTTACTGGAAATGGATGTGTGCGTGCAAAGGGGTTCGTCGGCTGGTTATTGTATGTGCGCTTTTGTCCATACAGAGGCTGAGCCTGCCTGTCTGTGTGCTGATAAACGTTGCCATAACCATGAGGTCACATCTGCCAATGTCTTTTTATGCATGTGGACAGAATGTAGGTGTGTTTGTTTGTTTTTTGGGGTCAGCAAACCCACAGAAGATAAAAATGTCTCTCCACGCTCAGTGCAAGGCGTCTCCTGCTTTTGCCTTGGAACTTGTGGTGTTCAGTGTTTTATTTCTAGTATGCATCCATAAAAATAGAATGGTCATTTTAATTCGTGCATACTTGCTCAGTGTGAAATTGGCAATAGATTCGCACAACACTGAATACATGGCACTAGTCCCTGGATGTTAAATATGCTTCTTCAAGCATTAAAAATGTAGCGTAATACAAAGAACTCAAATGCATCCTGTTGTACTGATTATTTAACGTTTTGTTTTTGTATTTCTATTGGGGAATTCGGACATATCAAGCATAAATACAAACTGTTCTCCAGATTCCCTTTATTACATTGTCAGTTTAAATGCAATTTACTTCATTATATATCATGGATCGCAAACAAATTTTTTTGCTGGCCAAATCTTAGTTATGGTGTCCCTCAGTGGGCTGTTATAACTGTGAAGCTATATAGATGTATAATGGCCTCCTATTAGTACATATGCACAACAAATTGATGGATAACTACTTTTTAAATCAGGCACCAGAAAAAAAAATTCTACTATTATTCACTTTACTTTAAAAGGGGCATTGGTACCCTAATATGGTAGCAATATCTCATTATTTAAAATTTTTTTTTAAAAAATGCAAATTTTGTATTTTAGCAAGAAACATGAAGTCAACACATGATTCGCTTTCGCGGGCTGCATAAAATGATGTAGCGGGCCAGATCTGGCCCCCGGGCCTTGAGTTTGACACCTGTGTTATAAAGCATATACACTACCGGTCAAAAGTTTGGAAACACTTTCTCATGCTATTGAATAACTGTGTCCAACTAGGTTTTGACATGAGGTGTACATTCAGTTAGTTTGTTCTACAACAGCCAGATAATACAGTACAGAATCATTTATTACATTTATTTTATTACTTTATTAAAAGTTTTTCAGAGGTTAAAAATTTACAACAAAAACATAGTACAGCAGCACATTGACTTATGAATAAACCAGTTTAGCCTAGATGGTACAGATCAATTTTTTTCATTTCACTGGGGAAAGTTGATTTGAGTTATGACCATGGTCACGTAAGAAATTCAACTTTAAAGTACCACTGTAAATCCCATTGCAGTCCTTGGTCACGAAAAAGTCCCTATGCATAGCATTTCAAGCCTATGCGCAATGATTAAACATTGTCATACATTGCCACTAAAGTAACAAAAAAGAAAAGTTGTTTGAATATTTCAAGCATTGTCTTGCAGTAATGCTCTCTCCCCTTCAGCAACCACGACCTCATTTTGACATATTTCCTTGTAACCGCTCCTTATGGTCATCCCGAACAGCTTTTGTCTTCTTTTCACCAAGACCACTACTCCCACGAGCACCAGAGCCATCATAGCCATCACGGCAAATGCTACGCCTGCCTTTTCTCCACTGGACATCTGTCTCTGGTTTGGGTTGAAGCTTCTTAGAATCTCCTGAACATCCTTCGGGTCTGCCAGTTTCCACGCCTTGGTATTTCTGACTCTTACCCAGCTGTTTTCACCTTCTGTCATCACCATTACCGTGTTGGTGGCTTTCACACTAACGAGTGGTGCCCTCGTGAAAGGAGGGAGGTGGATTGGACGCAGCTGCCCGCCTGTGAATAATCCCGACTGGACACAGTAGAGGATTTCACAACCATCGCTGACTGCGGCAAGATGTTGACTGAACCTGCCGGGGCAGCGATGTTGTTGCCCTGCCAACGGGTTGGTTGACTGACAGCTAAAGAGGCCTCCGAACGGTACGGCATATTTGGTGCCAGTTTCATAGTCCTTACTCAAACAGATCACTTGGCCGTCTGAGAGAAACTTGAGAGGCAAAAAATTTGCTGGGCAGGTTTTGGTGTTGGTGATGGGGTTCACGAGGGAGGGGCTATACATCCCTCCAAAGAGATACCCGGACTTTTCTGGAGCCTTGCCACTGACCGAACACCAGTAGGTGTTTATGTGAGCTGAGCGTACATACGAGTTGTCCTGACACACTTGACGGTGACAGTGGGACAAGTGAAAGATCCCGCATCGATATGTCTCATCATGACATTCGTACACGGTGTAAGCTTGCTGTCGAGCCTCTGATCTCAGTAAAGTTGGCGAATAAGGCACCTGACAAGAAAAGGCACCTGTATCCGGATTTTTCTGAGCCAGGGCGTCACACAGCGGTCCTGCATTTTTGGAGATGGGAATGCACTCTTGGTAGACACCCCCAAAACTGAGGTTTGTTGCGGGGCCTTCGCATGAAGCGTCGTCGACGTTTGCTTGGAAATTGAAGTTCTGGGAGTTGACGTCGACGCACCCGGGGCGAGTGTTGACCTTGTAGTAGCGCTCTATGGCCTTGCTCACTGAGTTGGCTACTTTGTTAACAGTAGGCTGTGGCAGATCAGGGAAGGTGTTGGCATTTATAAAATAGGGCAGGGCTAATCCTAACCGATCAACAGCAACCAGGTTGTTTCTGGTATTTTCCTGCCACCTTTGAAGCGTGATACCTGGATAGAAAGGTATACTGCCGTGGCTTTGAATAAGAGAATACTGAATGTTTGACTGATACGTCTGGAGTGACGAGCTCTGTTGTGTGTTTTGGCTGCTTATTTCAAACTTGACCTTGTCAAAAAAGTTCAGGCCAGCAGAGGCTTTGACTCCAGAAGTTTCCGACGCGCCGTTCGACACATATGAGGAACGCAGGTAGTCCTCCTGCACCAAAGTAGCCCCAGCGTCGACACTGGTGATCACATGAGTCCCGTAGTCCAACACCATCTTCTCTGAGAGGTAGTTTGCATTCCTTGTTTGGTTGTTTTCAATGGCATCAGCTATCTCCTTGGCTTGCTGAGCAAAACGTGAATCTAGACTAAAGTCCGGATAAGCTTGAACTGTGTAGAGGAGGTTACGAACCTGAGAATGAAATTAAACATTGTTAAATGTTGAAGCCTCACACTGGTATAGGGACTCTTGACCAATTGTTAGGTGGTGTCTTTGTCCCATGATATCAAAATCTAGACAGAATGACAATCAAATCTAGATTTAAAAACATAATAAAAAAATCTTAATTATAATCAGACCAAGAAATGTATTAGTCAATTCATGGATCTAACACCTGCTGTGAATTGTGCTGCTAAGCTCTCTGTTAGAGAACAGCAGAGCAAAAAGCACCAAAACATTGAACAGTTGAAATAATATATCCCTAACTTTTGCTGACTAGTGTAGATTCCATGTTTACAGTATGCGCATAGCTTGTTTACACTGTTGTGGTGTAATTTTTGATCTTCTAAATTTCAACACAGAAGTGAGCAAAGAGGTTCTCAAACTGGGGTTGGGGGTTACCTGGATTTTCATGGGACGTAGCTTTGTGGTCCTTGAAATAATTTGCAATAATCTTTCCCCATCAAATTACATCTAATTACAGTATTTAATTGACATTAGAAACATTAAGTGTTTCTTGGAACGCTTTATCCCCAGACCTGAAAACTTTGAGGACCCCTGAACTAAAGTACAATACATTCTTCTGCAGCCTTCACAAACAAAGTCAATCTGAGAGCTTGTCAACTGATTTTACCTTAATGTGTAGAGGTTAGGCAGACTTTTGTTCGGGGTTTTGTTTTTTTCCTTTCATTATTTATATTGGTTGCTTTAGCATAAGATCTTACATTTTCAACAGATTCGTAAAACCTCACCTGCACTCTGGTTGTGGTTGAAGAATCTTTGACCTGATGCATTTTCATCCTCTGGTTCTCAGACGAGTATTTACCATTCAACAGAGAGAAGAATGATGCGTCTGCATTTATGCCGTGAGACGTCAAGCTTTTTTGCTCTTGCCAAGAGCTGATTATCTCAGAGTTGGTCTCCACTCCGGTCTCCTTGTGGGGTATGACAAACACCTCATCTGGGATGAAGTAGAGCCCGTCCTCAGTGGTCTGGCAATGGAAATAGCTGAGGTTCATGACCCGACCCATATCTATGTTACGAAGGTTATCCCAGCCTCCGCCAGGGAGCGCCTCTAAGGCTGTGATGGAAAGGTTGGTGGAGGCTCGACATTGTCTGAGCCAGTTGGTCGGACGGTTGACAGGAGCTGCAAAACAAACGTGAAGGAGAAACAGAGCCAGGAGAGTCACCGGTGCCCTCATCTTGAATGTGTCCAGAATGGTAGAAAAAGACTGGTGAACTAAAGGCTGCACGGTTCCTCCCTCTCTTATCATAATGACATTAGTGAGGAACTTGTTGCTGAAGAAACCGTGCCTGAAATTAAGTTTCGGTTTTGGTTAGCTAGTCTGTTCCCCCAAAGTATAAATACTGTATACGACTTCAGGTTTAAGAATAGTGGAATTTCAAAGCCGATGTCATAAACCACCTATGTAAATCTATGTAATGCATTTATGAATAATTCAAGTGGTTAGAGGTGTGATTCAGTATTTGTGCAGAAGAAGATGCAGAAGGGACCTGCCTTATCAGTGCTGATAAATGAGTAGATTTTTAGGTCAGTACCAGTTTACAATGTTTAATATCAGATAAGTTTTTATTCTTCACCTTCAGACTTCCTCTTATCAAAGCCATTTCATAGCAGAAGTGAAAGCAAAGTCTGAAAAAAGGGGGAAGCATGTTTTGCCATGTGTCACGAGCTTATTCTGCTGTAGAATTCCCCAATGAGTCACTGCACAAACTCGTCCAGGCCTGAATGTGACACGAATAGAGAGTGGCTGGATCCAAGGGCAGTCGGAGGCAGATGTGAAAGGATGAATAGTTTTATTGATGAAAGGCAATGGCGGTGGTCCTAGTTGGGTTGGCAGGTGGCCGTGTGTAAAGGTGGCAGGCAGCGGTGAGGACAGGCGGCTGGCTTGGCGACAGGAATTACGTGGATCAGGAACATTGGGGGGGGAAACGCACTGGAACAAGGAGGGACAGGAGTCAAAAATGGAAAGAGGAATAGGGTGACTTACGGGAGGTAAAAGGGCCGTGGTACCACTGAAAGTAACTGCAGGCAGCATATAACAGAATGCACAATCTGAAAATACTTTCACTGCCTGACCAAAGAAAGTCAACATTGTTTCATCCAAACTGATCTTGCTGCAGCACTGAAACAAACCTCCAAGTAATGAACCTCTCTGTTATGATGCCAATAACCCTCGTCTTCCTCAGTCTCAGTGCCTCATCTCCATCTCACCTGACTTGACACCACCTTTAAGACCAACACAGCCTTCAGGTTAAAATCTCACCAGCAGTCATCAGCTCCCCGGGCCCCATCCCCAAGGTGTCCCCCAAGGTTCAATTCTCTGCCCATTAATCATACTGCACTTGTCCCTTTGGTCTCAAATTCAAGTGCTTCGATGATGATATCCAGCCCCTCATCCACACTAACATTAAAACAATCTTCCATACTACTCACTCAATCCTGAAAGATCGCGTCACCAAAATAAAATACTGGCTCCAAACTTTTAAAAGCTAAACTGTGACAAAACTGAAAGTTATCATTGAACCAAAAGCACTTGTCACATCCACCTGCAGCTTCACCCTCCAGTGGACCAACCTCCCCCCACATCAGAAACCTTGGTATCACTTCTTTGACCACCACGTCAGACACCTTACAGCCTTCTTTCACCTCAAGAACATCCCTCTCCCTCCTCTCTGTCCCACCTTATGCATTCACTGCCTTCCATCTGGACTATTGCAACAGTCAAAGGATTGTTCAATACCGCTGTCCCACACAACCTCCCCAGTCCCCAGAACATCAATTTCAGAATCCTCATTTTGACCTACAAAGACCTCCATACTTTGGACCCACTCTACCTGACTCAGTTCAAATCTACCAACAACTTCCATTCCAATAGATGTTCAGCTGAGATACATAGACCCTATTTTATCCAAAGAATTTGAAGAAAGAATCTAAGAGGTGTAACCTTGAGATTTACATCGCCCATCTTAATCAATGCAACATCCAATTTTTATCCTTTTAGGAATGAATTTATCAAAATCTGTCATGACAAGCTATTTCTAAAGGCATATTTAATCATGTCCGTCTTGTGCGGTACATTTGGAGCACGGGTACATGCAGGAATAAAGGTCGTATACTGTCCAGGTTGTCCCCAAAATGACTTTTCTTTCATGCAATTATCTTGCAAATGAGTTATTGCCAGTCAAAGGCTCGGTACATATTTTGGGACACCCAATATAGGTAAGCTTGCAATTTGCTGATTTGTCCAGCCCAGTAAACCCTTTCTGACTCCCAAATGTACCCACTAGGTGGCGGTATTGACTCAAAAACATGAATGCAAAACAGGTTTCAAGGTCAGTTTTAAGTATCACAAGTGTCACGTGGGGAAATTGATAATATTATCCATTTTCCATGTTGGGCCTTCGTGGAGGTCTACTCTTCTGAGTTCACAAATGTAATATGACATAACGGGAACACGGTTGGGTGGTGGCTAGCTCTGCCTCACAGTAGAGAGGTTCTGGGTCGGAATCCCCGCTCAGGCCTTCCTCTGTGGAGTTTGCATGTTCTCGCCATGCTTGCGTGAGTTTTATCCAGGTACTCCCACTCCGGGTGTCGCGGTCCCTTTCCAGTCTGCATAATATAGATAAAATCGGGCTCCCATGTACTGTTATGCAACCGCAATTCCGTTGAAGTTGGGACATTGTCCACAATGTCCCAACTTCAATGATTTGCAAATAATGTTGGACCTATATTTAATTGAATACACTACAAAGACAAGATATGTAAAGTTCAAACTGATAAAATTTTATTGTTTCGAGCAAATAATCATTAACTTTGAATTTTATGGCTGCAACACGTTCCAAAAAAGCTGGGACAGGGTCATGTTTACCATTGTGTTACATCACCTTTTCTTTTAACAACATTCAATAAACTAATTGTTGAAGCTTTGGAGGTGGAATTATTTCCCATTCTTGCTTGATGTACAGCTTCAGCTGTACAACAGTCCGGGGTCGCTGTTGTCGTATTTTACGCTTCATAATGCGCCACACATTTTCAATGGGAGACAGGTCTGGACTGCAGGCAGGCCAGTCTAGTACCCGCACTCTTTTACTACCAAGCCACGCTGTTGTAACACTTGCAGAATGTGGTTTGGCATCGTCTTGCTGAAATAAGCAGGGGCGTCCATGAAAAAGACGTTGCTTGGATGGCAGCATGTTTCTCCAAAACCTGTATGTACCTTTCAGCATTAATGGTGCCTTCACAGATGTGTAAGTTACCCATGCCATTGGCACTAACACAGGCCCATACCATCACAGATGCTGGCTTTTGAACTTTACGTCCATAACAGTCCGGATGGTTCTTTTCCTCTTTGGCCCGGAGCACACGACATCCACAATTTCCAAAAACAATTTGAAATGTGGACTCGTCGGATCACAGAACACTTTTCCACTTTGGATCAGTCCATCGTCGATGAGCTCGGGCCCAGAGAAGCCCACGACGTTTCTGGGTATTGTTGATAAATGGCTTTTGCTTTGGATAGTAGAGTTTCAAGTTGCACTTACGGATGTAGTCCCACACTGTATTTACTGACATTGGTTTTCTGAAGTGTTCCTCAGCCCATGTGGTGATATCCTTGACACATTGGTGTCTGTTATTGCTGCAGTGTCGTCTGAGGGATCGAAGGTCACAGGCATTCAATGTTGGTTTTTGGCCTTGCCGCTTACGTGCAGTGATTTCTCCAGATTCTCTGAACCTTTTGATGATATGTACCATAGCTGATGAAATTCCTGAATTCCTTGCAATGGTACGTTGAGGAACATTGTGAACAAGTGTGTGAGAAAATAGTCGAACAGTTTAAGGACAAAGAGGTGAACCTCGCCCCATCGTTGCGTGTGAATGACTGAGCAATTCAGGGAAGCTCCTTTTATACCCAATCATGCAGCCGCCTCTTCCCAATTAGCCTGTTCACCTGTGGGATGTTCCCAACAGGTGTTGGATGAGCATTCCTCAACCTTCTCAGTCTTTTTTGCCACCTGTGCCAGCTTTTTTGGAACGTGTTACAGCCAGAAAATTCTAAGTTAATGATTATTTACTAAAAACAATAAAGTTTATCAGTTTGAACATTAAATATCTTGTCTTTGTAGTGCATTCAATTAAATATAGGTTGAACAGGATTTGGAAATCATTGTATTCTGTTTTTATTTGTTTAACACAACATCCCAACTTCATTGAAATTGGGGTTGTAAATGACATGAATAAAATATGTAATACAGTATAAAACAAGTATAAACATGACCCTGTCCCAACTTTTTTGGAACGTGTTACAGCCAGAAAATTCTAAGTTAATGATTATTTGCAAAAAAACAATCAAGTTATCAGTTTGAACATTAAATATCTTGTCTTTGTAGTGTAGTCAATTAAATAGGTTGAAGATGATTTGCAAATCATTGTATTGTTTTAATTTAACAAAACATCCCAACTTCATTGGGGTTGGGGTTGTAGTAGTCCTATATCGTTTTATACTCAAACCTTGTTCTGTCTGACTGAATTTACAATAAATATTCACATTATAAATAACTCAGAAAAACTGTTCCAGCACAAAAGTTCTCCAGGGCCTCCATCCTGTGTGACCAGGCAGCAGAAGGGGCCATGCTGCTTTTTTTTTTTTTTTTTTTAAATGGCCCATTATAACTAGCATGCTGTAGAAAATTTGTGGATGCTTGAGTTAAGATGTAAAATGGGTTGAGTAAAACGCATCATTGTAAATAAGTTTTATTATTGTTCACAACATGGACATTTGGGAAAGGAAGTGCTGAGACAGCAGGATTATTGATTCTTATTAGAGAAGAAAAGATAGCATAAGACACGATAGCTTCATAAATACACGTTCCATGTGGTTCTTGGGCTGCCAGGAAGACGGTGGATCATTTGTACAGCCTTCCGCTCATCCTCCTCCTCCTCCTCCTGCGGACCTTGGCGGGCTTGGCCCTCTTGCGTCGAACCCTCCGGACTCTTTTGGGGGTCTTCCTTCTCGGGGCCTTCCTCCTCCTCCTTGTTGACCTTTTCCTCGCAGGTGTGGACCTCCTGCGTCTTCTCCTGGAGCGCCCCCTTCTGGTCTTCCTCCCCTGGGCCTTCCTCCTCTTCGCCCTGCCCCCCCTCCTCCTCTTCCTCTTCTTGCTCCTCCTCCCTCCCCTCGCGGGCTTCCTCCTCGGACCACCGGGTGCTTTGGGGTTGAGCTTGAAGGAACCTGAAGCCCCTTTTCCCCTGGTGCGCACGATGACCTTTTGGGCCACCAGCCTACGCAGGGCAAGGCGGATCCTGGCTCGGTTCCGGGTCACGTCGTAGCCGCTGGCCTTCAGCACCTTCTTGAGGGCCACCAGGGACACGCCCCGTGGACCCCCGTAGGAGGAGATGGCGTTCAGGATGAGGATGGACACCGTGGGGCCGGTCCTCTTCCTCGGTCTCCTTGGAGTCGTGGGAGCAAGTGACACCGACATTATGAGATGCGCCTGCGTTCCAGTATCTTCAGATACAAACACGAGTTATGAAGAGTGCTTCCTCTCTGAAATCTGCTTATTTCTTGTTTTTATGTGATTTATTTTATTTTTTTTGGGTTTGTTTTTGTTATTTGAAGTTGCTGTGAGCTCCAACACCACCGCGCGTCCCTACTCTCAAGCCGCTGCGTCCTCTCCAGCCGAACTCTCCTTTAAAGTGTCCTCGTGAACTGTTGAACGCATTTGCAAAAAAGCATTTCATAAGGTTTGCCGGGGATCTTGTCTCTGTGTACGTGATTGTTTGAGAGAGATGCGAGCCTTTAGAACAGAGCATGATGCCAAATTACGCAGCTGCCACCCGTGACGCATGAATTGACAAGTCGTAATAGTCATCAAATGTCGTCGCCATTACGACTTCATTACACATCGAGTTTAATCAGTTGTCATTAGAGGCGATTTAATTGAGTGGAGTTTTGGTTCACGTAATGCATAGTCAATGAAGATAATTGCACGGCGATGCTTATTTCGAATAAAGCCTGTTTGATTCATTGGCGTATATGTTTAAATGGCTTTTAATGGTGCAGTAACGGGGGGAAAGTCCTAAATTTATTTAATTTTGAGCATGACATCTTAAAAACTCCATTGTGGCACAGTAAAAGTGTTCAGGCATAAAAGGGATGTAGATCCTCCTTTCTGGTTGACCTAACAACCGAACGGGACCACCCAAAAAATAATTTGAACGTAGTAAGGTGACGTAATTTTCGAGTTGATGGGGAAATTTTAAAAAATGATAATCATTTTAAACGTCACTTTACCACATTTTAATCATCTGAAACATGTTCAAACTAGTACATTCAAAGAACTTTTTTTTTTTTTTTTTTTAGTGAAGCACTGAGATAATTTCTTTGATGTAGTGTGTCAAATTTAGTAAATGTATCAATCAAACACCTGCACATTTTTTATATTGATGTTCATATACAGCCAATAGCTGTAGTTTTATTAAAAGCTCAAACTAACAAAAAAAAAAATCATTTAAAAGTAAATACTTGCAGAGATTTATAGAAAAGGTGTTGCGTATTATTTGTTTCCTACATTGTTAAATTGTTATTGTGAGAAATCATTAACATGATCAGTTTTAACATAAATGAAAATGAACATTATTCATAATAACACATGGTAAAGTATTTTGTGTACATATAAAAGGTCTTCGATCTTAGTGTTTGGCTGATGAAAAATGGGAACCAAAACAAGTGCCGCGTTTATATTTCACCACAGAAATGACAGATTTGCTCAAAAGGCCATTTGTCTCAAATATTGTTCACAAATCGGTCTAAATCTGTGTCAGTGAACACTTCACCTTTGTCCAAATAACCCATCCACCTCATAAATGGGGCATATGAAGATGCTTATCAGCTAGCACCATCACTGCGCAAGCGTGTGTGTGTGTGTGTGGCTCAGGCTGCCCACAATAAAAGGCAACTCTAAAATGTTCCGTTTTAGCATATTGGTCTCACGTTCGGCATAATTGGTCATATACTGTAAGTAAGTAAACGACTGTAAGGGGGCCAAAAAAGAGTGCGCATTGTTTTAAAACATGCATGGGAAGGCAGTTTCAAATCAAATTCTGCTTAGGGTCCCACCGAGGCTTGGACGGCACCCGTACACAAACACGGCTCATAAATGTTTAGGTGTTCCGAAACTTCTATTGATTCACACTTTAAAGCTCAAGTATACATGGAGCTAGCATATCTTCTATATGCAGAACGTCATGTGACCAAAGCCGGACAGCTAACCTACTGTGTATGCTACGCTAACAAGCAATAACACTATAATCTTCTATTTTTGTCGCCCCCAACGACTGGAATTCAGCATTGCAACAAAGCGGCCCATCTCTTCGATATGACGTAGGCTGGACCGAGTCCAACTGTCCCCGTCTTCCCGTCCCCCAACCCCTCACGGGTGAATATACACCAACGTAGTGTATTATATAGCTGTCGAAACCAGCGAGGTAAATAAAACGGGCGAGAGCAACTGTCAATAGTTCAATATCCAGCGTGCAAATGTTTTCTAACCACTGCGGTGTTACATCACCTGTTAATGTGGAGACATATACATACATTTCCAGACGTGGAAGTTGTTTTTTTGCGCCTGTCGTCGTGCTCTTTTTCTTCTTTTCCCATCTCGATCGTGTTTTTCGTGTCACGTCTCCGGACCTCAAGCTGTATGTCACCGGCGATCGAAGTCGCGGCAGCCGGTTGGGAGAACCTCTCCACGTCACGACGGGCGGTAAACCGGCAGCAGCGTTATGACGCTCAAATTTATAATCGAGCGGATAAAGTTCTCGCAAACCACATCGCCGTGTCACTAGCAAGTTAACTTTCGCACAACACATTCACTGCCATTGACGGCTTTAGAAGTCAAATATCCATGTTAACTGGGAGGGCTGGCAGTGAAGAAATGAGATCAACAAAAGCAATAAAAACAAATCAGTAAAGTTGAGAGGAGTGCTGAGTTGTGACCGCGTGACCACCCACACCACTGATGGCAACCACACAACTCCTCCAAAAGTGCTAGATGATGATCATTTGTGGCAATTTGTATTGTTTTCATTGATGCAGTAATTATTGTATGACTATTTTATGCTACACAAATGCAGAATAATATTTTTAGTGAGGGGTTTACAACTACGCTCCGCTCTGCAAAATCCCTCATTTCTGTGCCATCATTTCCTTCTACATCATTTTTGGTGCGCTACCAACTGGGCTGGCGTGGAAAATGAATCGGGCATTCACCAAATATAAACAAAATAAAAATAAGAAATTACTGAAAAATACAGCAAGATGTTAGAGGAGCTGACAGGCTTAATAAGCATGTTGTCATCTCCTCGAGTATTAGCTTGGATGAAGATATAATTTATTATTATTTATTTATTTAACCCCCAAAAAAAGTTGTTGATTTCAGCTTTAACTATGGTTTGTTTACATGATTGTTTGAAACCAGACTTGCTAAAATTGATTTCTTTACGGTTGGTGTCATCACACAAAAGTTAAATACATGTATATCAGTTATTTATACAAATATGATATACGTAAATGCGAGCAAAGCCAAAGCATCTAATATTGTAGTCTTTGGTGGCTCAGTGGTCACATCTTTAAAATAAATAAATACATTGTAGATATTTAAAGTCCCTGCAGTTGCTTTGTCGCGGCTCCCTTTGCCGAGGGGGGGGGGGGGCCAACCCCTAAAAAACCTCATTGGTGTTTTATCCCTACTTATTGAAGAATTTATTGAAGCACAACTAAATAATTTAGGGGGGCTGAAATAGGCCTGGAGCGAACTTCTCTCAAGTGTCCAGTTTGTTTAAAAAAAATACATAGCAAGCGTTGGTTTTCTTGTTTTATTGTTCACACGAGAGGTTACACTGGTGACAGGACAGGCACAGCAGGTTCAGAGGTCAAAATGTTAAAAGGAAGAATGGCAAACTAGGAAATGTTCAATACATTATAGGAAAGTCCATCCGAGAGCTTTTTAGTAGCGAGAGCTCATCCTCCTTCTCCTCCTCCTCCTCCGGCGGGTCCTCCCGTAGGACCTGGCCCTCCTCCTGCGCCGGTACCGCCTTCTCCGGAGTCTCCTGGGGGCCCTTCTCCTTCTCCTACTTCTCCTCCTCCTCCTCACAGACAGCCTTCTTCTCCTCCTCCTACTCACGGAGGTCCTCCTCCGTCTCCTCCTCCTCCTCCTCACGGACATCCTTCGTCTCCTCCTCCTCCTCACCGACAGCCTCCTCCTCCTCCTCCTGACTGACATCCTTCTCCTCCTCCTTCTCCTCCTCCTCCTCCTGGAGGAAGGCCTCCTGCGTCTCCTCCTAGCTCGGCCTCGCCTCCTCCTTCTCCTCCTCCTCCTCCTTCCTCTGTATCTCCTCCTCCTCCTCCTCCCCCTCCTCCGTCTCCCTCCCACTCTCCTCCTCCTCCTCCTCCTCCTCCTCCCCCTGAGCCTCCTCATCCTGTAGCGGCGGCCGTAGGGGTTGAGCCTGAGGACCCCCCGTCCCCCCGCACCCCTGCCTCGCAGGATTTGCTTTCTGGCCACTAGTCTGCGCAGCGCCAGGCGGATCCGGCCTCGGTTTCGCATCACGTCGTAGCCGTTGGATTTGAGGACTCTCTTGAGGCCAACTAGGGTCAGGCCGCCAGGACCCCCGTAGGAGGAGATGGCGTTCAGGATGAGGTTGGACACGGCCGGGCCGCCCCTCTTCCTGGATCTTCTCCTCGGGGATTTGGGTGCAAGAGACATGGTGCCCTGTTAGCGCTCTGCGGGTCTTGGAGTCAAAAGCAGAGTTGGAGGTCGTGGGTCTGACTGACGTCTCCACACTTGTGCAGCTGTGGCAAGTCTTCACCGAGTCCTCATGGCTACCTCGGAGGGTGAGACCCGAGAGCACACCTCAACTCTCAAATTTGTACAGGTAAGCCCTCTTTGAATGCAAATTCATGAGCCCTGGAATGCATTTGAACAAAAGACGACTCGTAGTTTTTTTTAGCGGGATGCATCCCCTCTGTACGTTGGGGTTTTAGAGACATTAGAGCTCTGGGGTCAAAGTGTGATGCGTAATGACGCACGGTGCACCGCCGTCGCGTCATTTCAGCTCAGGTCATTATAGTTACGACATAGTACTGTCATGTGTCTGATACATACCGGCGCTCAATGTCTTTTTAGCTCATCCCCGCCTTTTCCGACGGAGGCGTGTTGCTGTAGTCCAAAGAAATACGCAATCTGATTTCCTGCGAAGCAAAGTCAGTACAAAGAAAATGCGTTTTTTGTTGTTGTTTTTTTTTATGTAAACTACTGTGTGGGTGCAGTAGCCGTGTACTGTGCAGTGTTTGCTGCACGTGTTTCGTTTTTCTATGTCAAAAAAATAAACATTAAAAAACAACCCGAATGTTTGCTTGTTTCTGTTCTATTCAGTAGACATAATGCAATAGAAATTAAATGGACAACAGGCCTACAGCTCATAAAAAAAGAATACATTATAGAATATACAATCGAAATAGCATAGACACTTTAAATACAATACACAACGAAAAATACAACTAACAATCGATAGAATAAATTGGAAATGTACAATCGAATATGGTCAATAATAACACTGTAATGCAATAAAGAGACAACATTAATAAACTAGAAATAATCCAATAGCAATACTATAGACAATAAAACAATAGAATAGAAATAATCCAATAAAATTTAATGCAACAGAAATATAATCGAAAATCCCACAATATATGTAAATACAAATAAATAATGTAAGAGAAATAGGTATCGTAAAAAATAAATAAAATAGACGATAAAAATATATACAAAATGAATAGAATCGACAATATAATAATTACATACGCAATATGAATTATGCAATAACATTCATAAATATTGTTATTGGCAATACATCAAATGTTTGCAAAAAAATCAATAACGATGTTGTAAGGGTTACTTAAGGACTCAAAGGTGAATATTTTGTGAAAATATATCACACGTGAATGCGGGGATGGGGTTCATTTCAGGAGGATTTGTGAGTCCGTTATTCGTTTATTCACGTGTATTTAGAATTACACGGCAGGGTGGATCATATTAATTCCACAATTGACGCGCCGCATGGGGGGAAAAAGTGGTCCTGATTTTTTTTTTTTTTTTTTTTTTTTACCTCAATATTTTCAAATTGAGGCCATTTTTTTAGGCCTAAGTGGCCTTCGATTGTCTTTCCTTTGTTATTTTAAGTTTTTTTGTAATTCTTATTTTTATTTGATTATTATTATTTTACAGGGCCCCAAATCCCAGACGGCACAGCTCCATTGTCACTTGCGAATTTAAAACAGGATCCATTTTGTAATATTAGCCACAAATCAAACACAAATGTGCAAAAAAAGCTAAGTAAAAAAATAAACTCCCAAGTTTGACTTTTGTTTTGTTTCTAACGACCGAAAATGTTGATTGTACTCCAAATAGTTAAGCTTTTGGACCATTTTTTTAGCCACTTTTACTCCATCAGGTGGAACACTTTTGGTTAAAACTTTTCAAATGTAAACTTACTGTGGTTTAATTTCAATTATAGGTCACAGCCTATGATACAATGTAAAGTAAATGAATTTTCCACCGTAAGACTTTTTATAAACTGTACAATGTTTTAAGCAACATTTGAACCTCTAGCTTAACTGTCATGCAAGTGTAGATGCCGCAACATTCAAACTAAAATAAAGTAAAACTACTCACCTTTCCAAGTTGCCTGCCAGACCTAAAATAAAGACTGTAAAGTCAAAAAGTTTTATTTAAAAGCTTTTTTTTTTTATTTAGATATTGCTGGAATTAATCATACTGTGTAGTTTGCTATAAGTGCATTTATAGCAGCATCTGCTCAGTAAAAACATATGCATATAATTAATTTAATTTCATTGTAATGCTAAGTATTTGCTATATGTTACAACAAAATAAAAACACACAAAATCCAAAGTGGGTAAAAACAAAAACAAAACGAGTGGAGTCACAGGTGTCAAACGCAAGGCCCAAGGGCCGAATCTGGCCCGCCACATAATTATTTGTGGCCACCCAAAGCAAACAAAGTGTCTACCTCATGTTTCTGAAAGGGGTTTTCATTTTGTTTTCATTTTGGCAGTAACTTTTTTTTCTTTCCTCTTTACAGCTATTACAACTATAGAGAGAAACACCATGTCACCATTTCTCTTGACATTTGAAATTCATTTGTTGTTTAAAATAGTCCTGATCCTGAAAGGGATGGGGAAATTCTGTATGGTAGTCATAATGGCTTGTTTGTGTTTTCCCCCTTTTTTTCCTCTTTTTTAAGAGTTTTTTGCTTGAACTCCAAAGTGGACCGTTTTTTTTTTTTTTTAACCATTTGCATATAGTTTCCCTTGTATCAATTTGTGGTTGTCGAGCTTCAATGAAGTCAAAGCAAGATGTCTATCAATGTTTTATTTTCACACAGAAATATTATTTGAACAGAGTGGCATGGGAAGCAGAAAGGTCCATTATGTGGTAAAGTCGATGTATATATGAATAAATACAGAAAATGGGAGTGAGTATATACAGTCCACGCGAAGCTGCCACTAATAGAGTCTGCTCAGTCTCCTCCTCCTGCGCCTCCTCCTGCGCATGGGTCTCCTCCTGCGTCGGATCCTCCTGACTCTGACCCTCCTCAACCTGCGGACCCTCCTGACTCTCCTCCTCCTCCTCCTGGGGGCCCTTCGCCTCCTCCTCACTCTCCTCACTCTCCTCCTCCTCACGGACCTCCTCCTGAGGGATGTCCTCCTCCGGGATCTCCTCCTCACGGACCTCCTCCTCCTCCTTCTCCTCCTCACGGACCCCCTCCTCCTCCTCCTCCTCCTCACAGAGCTCCTCCTCCTCCTCCTCCTCCTTCTCCCCCTCCTCCGGCGGCGGGGCGTGGCCCTCCTGCGCCCTCTCCTGGAGCGTCTCCTGCGGACTCTCCTCCTCCTCCTCCTCCTCCTCCTTCCCCGTCGCCTCCCCCTCCGCCGCATCCGAACCCCCCTGCGCCTGCGAGGGCCGTAGGGGTTGATCCTGAGGCGTCTTCCCCTGGTGCGCACGATGTAGTTCCTGGCCACCAGCCTGCGGACGGCCATTCGGAGCTTGGCTCTGTTGCGCGTCACGTCGTAGCCGTTGGCCTTCAGTACTCTCCTGAGGCCGGCCAGGGTGGTGCCCGAGGGCCCGCTGTACGAGATGGCATTCAGGATGAGGTTGGGCAGCGCACCGCCTCCCCTCTTCCTGGATCGCCTTCGCGGGGATATGGCTGCAGGGGACATTCTCGTTGGGCCGCAGCCGTATGCAACGATATTCTGCGGATCCTCCAGGTGGCCTGGTGGTGGGTGCGCTTTGTCACCGAAGTGCCGATTATGCCGGACGAGAATTTTTCCGGGACATTTATCGGTTCTCGGCTCTTAGTAACGTGCGCGCTTTAGAGAGATGAGAGACTTTCAGACAAAGTGCTGATGCGCAATTACGCGCCGCAATCCCGTGACGCGTATTTCAAAAAAAATGGGGGGACGTGACGTCATCAAGTAAAGCGCGCCTTATTACAAACGGCAGCCGCGGTAAATAAGACTCCTATTTTTGAGGCAAGGCGGGATTTAGCTTTAAATTAGAGACGTCGGAATGCAGGGACCCTTCAGCAAAGCCGACTGTGGACTGTTTTACAGACTATTAGTCTCCCAGTGGATGAATTAGGCTGGCACGTTGCACATCCGCAGTGAGATTAAATTTATTTATTTTTCATTTTTAAATATGACTACAGTTGCAGGTGGCAGGGTGACCTCATCTGCCTCACAGTTCTCAGGGTTGGGGTTCGGATCTCACTTCCCGACTTGCAGTGTGGAATTTGGTGCGTGTTTTTTTTTGTTTTTCTCCTCCTCCTACATTCCAAAAACATGCTTCTTAGGTTAATTGAGGACTCTTAGTTAAGGTCTGAGTCTGAATGTTTTTTTTCTAAAGTTCTTTTGCTCTCCTAGGCCTTCATATGTGTGGCGTTTGCATGTTCTGCCCTATTTGTCTCAAAATGATTTACACAAATACAACCACAATTCCAATGAAGTTGGTACGTTGTGATAAATAAAAACAGAATATAATGATTTGTAAATCATGTTCAACCTATATCTAATTGAACACACTACAAAGACAAGATATTTAATGTTCAAACTGATAAACGTTATTGTTTTTAGCAAATGATCATTAACTTAGAATTTTATGGCTGCAACACGTTCCAAAAAAGCTGGGACAGTTGGCAAAAAAGACTGAGAAAGTTGAGGAATGCTCATCAAACACCTGTTTGGAACATCCCATAGGTGAACAGGCTATTTGGGAACAGGTGGTTGCCATGATTGGGTATAAAAGGAGCTTCCCTGAATTGCTCAGTCATTCACACGCAAAGATGGGGCAAGGTTCACCTCTTTGTGAACAAGTGCGTGAGATAATAGTCAAACAGTTTAAGGACAATGTTCCTCAATGTACAATTGCAAGGAATTTAGGGATTTCATCATCTACGGTCCATAATATCAAAAGGTTCAGAGAATATGGAGAAATCACTGCATGTAAGCGGCAAGGCCGAAAACCAACATTGAATGCCCGTGACCTTCGATCCCTCAGGCGGCACTGCATCAAAAACCGACATCAATGTGTAAAGGATATCACCACATGGGCTCAGGAACACTTCAGAAAACCAGTGTCAGTAAATACAGTTCGGCGCTACATCCGTAAGTGCAACTTGAAACTCTACTATGCAAAGAAAAAGCCATTTATCAACAACACCCAGAAACGCCGCCGGCTTCTCTGGGCTCGAGCTCATCTAAGATGGACTGATGTAAAGTGGAAACGTGTTCTGTGGTCCGACGAGTCCACGTTTCAAATTGTTTTTGGAAATTGTGGATGTCGTGTCCTCCGGGCCAAAGAGGAAAAGAACCCTCCGGACTGTTATGGACGCAAAGTTCAAAAGCCAGCATCTGTGATGGTATGGGGCTGTGTTAGTGCCAATGGCACGGGTAACTTACACATCTGTGAAGGCACCTTTAATGCTGAAAGGTACATACAGGTTTTGGAGAAACATGCTGCCATCCAAGCAACGTCTTTTTCATGGACGCCCCTGCTTATTTCAGCAAGACAATGCCAAACCACATTCTGCACGTGTTACAACAGTGTGGCTTCGTAGTAAAAGAGTGCGGGTACTAGACTGGCCTGCCTGCAGTCCAGACCTGTCTCCCATTGAAAATGTGTGGCGCATTATGAAGCGTAAAATACGACAATGGAGATCCCGGATTGTTGAATAGCTGAGGCTGTACATAAAGCAAGAATGGGAAAGAATTACACCTGCAAAGCTTCAACAATTAGCGTCCTCATTTCCCAAACATTTATTGAATGTTAAAAGAAAAGGTGATGTAATGCTGTGGTAAACATGACCCTGTCTCAGCTTTTTTGGAACATGTTGCAGCCATAAAATTCTAAGTTACTGATTATTTGCTAAAAACAATAAAGTTTATCAGTTTGAACATTAAATAGCTTGTCTTTGTAGTGTATTAAATTAAATCATTGTATTCTGTTTTTATGTATGTTTAACACAAGGTCCCAACTTCATTGGAATTGGTTGTGTATCCGCAAATTACATGTTTTTCAGATCCACAAATGTATCTGACATATATATTTTTTAATGTTGTGTGTGCATTTATCATGACTTATCATTTGTAAATATTCAATTCTACTTGTGAATTTCTTGAAGTTGCGTTTGTGGATCAGCGGGCACGCGCATTTCTTTTTCGAGATAAACGTAACGCAGTTTTCAAGATCTTCACACAACAAATTGAGAATATTCACGTGTGGGAAAGGGCGTCCCTCCATCTGCTAGGCGGCAGTGTTGCTGTCTCCGTTGATGACTTGACTGCAAGTCATTTTTAAGTGGTGGAGAAACTCCGTGTCGGACGATGTTATGTAAATTAGCCAGTGGTAGCTTCGCATCAGCACCATTGGCAGTCTTGGCGTGCAGGTGTGAAACACTACATTAACGCTTCCTCGATGTGGTACAAGCGGCTATTTGTGTTTCGTGATGGGTCAGAGCGCCACACTCAGGTCCCAGGTTTATTTTAGAGACTGTGACGAAGTGCTGCCTGTACGAGGGAAAACAGAATCCATTCTTTCCATTTTTTGGGGGGGGGGCTTGCGTGCACATTGTAATTCACAGTTGCTTGTTTAGATTGGGGTTCTTAGTCGCGCCATCCCAACCTCAGCCTCTAGTTGTCAATGTAGCAAAATCATTGCCGTCATTGGCCCAGCAGTATGTGGGGTGCCATGAGAGCTGAAAAGGGGCCAAAGACAAAAATTAGGTGTGTGTAAAGTGTTCTATAATTAATGGGGAAAACAGAAGCTTCAATATATATCGCGCCTTTCAGGAGAACCAAGGATGCTTAACAGAAACTCATGGTCTCACTAACATCTTGACCATAATGCCAAGTTAACGTAGCAGTAGCTAGCATTGGCAACTGACGGCAAACAGCAGCGTGATGAACAAATATTCCAATAGAGGCTCCTTGTGCATCAGACAAAGCAGGGTAGTAAACCTCTCAAGAGGACGCAGAGAAAGGTTTGGTATTGGCAGTGGTGGAAGTTAATAGCTAATTAGCTGGTAACACCAGTGACGTGCGGTGAGATTCATGATTGGGGAGGCACTGACTGTCAGTCACGTGACTTCTGGAGCTCTATGAAGCTCAACTCAACACTGCCACATGCTGGTTGGGGCACCATACATACCAGACTCCGCTGTGCCCTTTTAGTGGCTTTTCTGGTCGATAATAAAGACTAAATGTCACACACTTTCATTAAATATATTAGACAGCCTGTTAAATGTCAGTAAGTGCAGTACATGTATGATAAAACGTATATTATTGGCGATGTAATGAGGAAACGCCACTGTCTCCTGTGTGAAGCCACGGACCAATAACAGCCTGCCTGAATGGATGTGGGCGTGGTCTCTTGAAGCATCATGGGTGCGATGACTCAACGTGACTCGTAGCTCCGCTTCCTATGCATTTGAACAGGAAATATGAAAATTCAGCTATTTTAATGATGAAATCATTGAAATTATTGGATTGAAAAAGAAAATCAATGTGAAGCACGGACCATAGAACTAAAATTGAACAATTTAATGTAATCATAAGTTGTTTTTTTTTACTATTCACATGCAGTGGAAAGGAAAGACCACCAGGGGGGAGGGGAGGCTCTGCCTCACTTGCCTACCCTCACCGCATGTCACGTAAGGTACAGTAAGTGCCCAACAAGTCATTTGCGGTATTTTATTATTTTTTTTCAATATGTGAGTATAACTGAGTGAAATTTTAAAATACACTGCTAACAGAAAAGTATTAATTTTTAAAGTTTGCCAAGCGGGCGACATACATGCCACAATCACATCACAGTTGTAGAAACCACCAAGTCAAGTTTATTTATGTAGCGTATCTCAAGGGGCTTCACAAAACTACCATTTCCCAGACATCGATGACATACCTTGGTCTAAAACCCATTTGTGAAAAAGACAGAAAACCTCGGAAGCAAACACAGAGATCACCCTTCCATAATGAACCGGCTGCAGTGGATGCCAAGTGGGCAACATTAATCACAGCGTCCGGAAGTTTGGATTGCATCATTTCAAGCTTGATTTGTATTTCAAGTAACTACAGTAATTTCGCGGAAAACATACAATGGGTTTCCGGCAGTTATTGGTCAATTTACAGGCGCTATGATTAAGAGGTACCAACAGGAAGAATGCTTACATTCACCACACAGTATGAATGCAACATCAGTTAATAACTTGCCAGTCTGCAATACAACAGTAGCGGGTCAGTATGTCTAACGCTGTGCTACCCAATATACTATGTGTTGTTGTTGTTTATAGCTTTGGTATGTATCGCTAAATTACTCAAAGACAACAAAACCAAACATTTTATACAAACCTGTGAGAAAATGGTCACTAAAAGCTGGGTTTACATGCCTTGTATTCCATTTAGAAAGCGGTTAGTAGCCCAAACTGAATGAAAATATATCGTTTTGTGTCAGTAAAACCCCCCACTAGCTTCTGGCACTGAAATAATTCTGTTTTAGTGGAAATAAACACAGTAAGGTATATATTTTTTTCTCTTATCATTAGCTAATTTATTATTTTTGTTTATCAGTTCACGTTAGCAAAGCTGTAGAAACATGTTTTGATAGCGTGTGCAGTGATTTTGTTCTAAGTATTGAGCACTTTGCAAGTTAAAGAAGGAAACATTTGTGTGTATAGTTTTAATTTTGTGCCAAGTTCTCAAAACATTTATTGGATATTTTACTTTTGTACTGAATTCAGAATCTGTACATTTTGACTCAATGAGTTGAATCAGTACCTCTACTTTTACTTATGTCTTTATGATGATTATTTTTTTTACACGATTTTCTGTACTTTTAGCTCAAGGGGGATGTTGCAGTGTTAAAACAGCTAACAGCCTTACTTGACTAGCTTCAACAAAATAGCAGCGCTAGGAATACCAAGCTAGCTAGCCACGGCTGCTACTTTGGTAGCAAGAATTAATAGCGCAACTATAACAGTTAATTCATCGGTTTAAAGTTTTATTTTTATGTACTATTAATTAAAGTTGTAAAAGAGGTGATAAACACAATTATCAAGCAGAAATGTTGCTAATACTTGTCATTTCTGAATCATCATGACTGCTTGTGTTTGATAGTCCCATTTGTTGGCAAATGAAGGATAGATCAGTCCACTTATACTTAACGAGTCGAATCTACACTACTTTCACCAACATCTTTATTCATTTTTGTACACAAGTGTCGGTGCGTCTTACTAAGTACCAAGTGCGAGTACTTTTACCACCTCTAAAATGGAATAAAGTGCAATTGAACCCACGTGGCACCGCATGAGAGTCAGACGAATGTAGCATTACACAACAGTGACAGACCAGGGGAAAAAAACATCTTTTTTTTTCTGTCAAAGGTCACAATCGTCGAAGTAGGATTCCGACGAAGCGTTGCAGCAATATACTGTGGCGTGCCCCGCCCCCACCACATCCGCCACTTCCGGGCCATGTGACCGCGTGGCGTCACAGACGTCACAGTTCTTAGATCCCTCGTGACCAGACTGAGGAGGGGGGGGAAGAGAAAAGAGAGACGTCGAGACCCGCCGCCCGGCCGACTTCACTTCAGTCTCCTGACCGCCGCCTCGACGACATGGACTGCGGCATTATCACCTCCAAGACGGTCCTCCTCTTCCTCAGCCTGGTCTTCTGGGTAAGACAGGAATTTATTATTATTATTTTTAAATATTTATATCCTTTATGTTATCAAATTGTGTTTATTTATTCATAAACACTGTGAACTTCCTCAAAATCACAGCATGGCCCGTTGAAGCTAGTTGAACGTTAAACCTCATTCTTATCGACATGCTTGCCACACTTTAAGGAAGTACATAAAACAACATTTCCTCTTTTTCTTTGTTTATTCATTTTTAGGAAACTGGGGCGTCGGAATTACGCTTATATATATATATATATATATATATATATATATATATATATATATAATTCAAACGTGTTGAATTATGACGTATTTTTACATTACGTTTAGTCCAAGTGTCATCGGTCATCTGGTTGCTTTCTTCCAACATGTCGTCTTTTCACCCACTTTCACTGTCGTTCCGACGTGTGTTGTTTTTGCACTCGGTAAACATTCACTTGTGTTCGATTTGCTAAATGCAGCCAGATTTCAACCAATCCCAATCTGCGTGGTTGCGCAGGAAAACACAGTCGTGGTTTTATCGCTGTAATACAATCACGCTCGCCGTTTTCATCGCGCTGTTTACTTGCCCTTTTTTTTCTTTCTTTTCTCAGAACATAGACCACCCATAAAAAAAGAGAATTTAGACTCTAAACCTCTGAATGCTCGAAATTTTAGAGCATTCAGAGGTTCTCCCGTCCCATTCAAATTATTTAAAAAAAAAAAAAAAAAAAAAAAAAGATGAATTTACCATGAAATAAAAAAACTGGAGTTTTCAACAACCAGATTCTCCCATGAATTATAATTTTAAAAAAATAAATTGATAAATTGACCTCTAAATAGGGATTCAGAACAGTCAAATTCTCCCATGATCCGTTTTAATATAATAAACAAAAATTGTTGATTAAAGAATAGAATAAAGAGACATCCCATTAAAATATATGTATAAATTACATCAGTCATTTATGTCATTTATACATATATTGACCACGAAAAGAAATGAAAACAGGAGTTAAGAACATCCAGAGATCATCCCATTTCTTTTAAAATCTAAGAAAAAAATGTTTGATAATTAAATTAACACGAATTTATAAAGTTCTGAAATGATCCCATCCCATTAAAAAAAATTGTCATTACTTGCTAGTTAACTAAAAATAAACAAGATCAGAACATTCAGAGATTGGCACATAATAATAAAAAAGTAATTATTTGATAATTAATTGCATAAAAATAACTTTCAGAATATTCTAATACTCTCCCATTACATAAAAATATTTTTAAAATTTATAGATTAATCAAGAAATATTCTTCATAGTTTACCAGTGACATTTTGTCATATGCTCATTCTTGGTATTAATGTTCCAATTATACATTTAACTATATAATGTAAATTTATATGGACGCAAGCATAATGCCACATTAGTTCAGGAGGAAAAGCCTATAAATTTTGACTATGAAATATAATGCTTGATAAAATTGTGGTTTGTGTTTCTCCTCCCAATGCTAAAACTCAGAGTGGATCCAAACAAGTTATTTAAGGTTAACATGCTTTTTTTATTTTTTTAAAGTAACTATCTCATTGAAAGTTGGACAACACACCCCTGACTCACTGCTCTACAGTAAGTTGCAACCCACCAAAAACATCCCACTTTTCTGCCACTCCCGTATAAAATTCTGGCGCTTTCACCACATTCCAGCAAGTTGGTGACTCCTTCTTAAAAAAACTCCCCCCCCCCACCCACAAAAAAGCCTCTTTTATTTGCTGCCTCGTTTCACTGCATTAGATCAGACTTTCTTGGGGAGATTACGGGGCGAGCCTGGGGGGAGCGAGCGAGCCCATGGCCGCCCCGTGACTGTGGCGTGATTAAGAGACATGAGTCATGCGGCCCAGCGGAAAGACAGGTGATCGCCTGCATCGACAATACATTCTTGGAATACATGAAAGAGACGTTAGTCTTTTTTTTTTCCTCCACTGACAAAAGGCTGGACAAAGGTGAAACGGGAATTGCGGTGTGCCGAATATAGGTGTTTTGTCTTTCGCTCTCTTTTTTGTTAGGTCAAGCAGAATGGAGGATCTGTATCCCTTTTATCCCGGAGCAGTTTTACTGTGTCACAGTGGAGTTTTTAAGCTGTTTCTGTGTTTTCTTAGTATTATAATTGATGTTTATTGAGAATCAGAATCGATCCGTCGAACAGAAAAAGGTTTCTCGAGGGGAGAGAGAAACGAAGACAAAAGACACAAAGCTCTAATTGTAAACAGGATGAGAAAAGTAAATCATAACATATCTACAACAAAGAAGCATTAGATAAAAGTGTTTCATGCGGCTGTAGTGCTACACCCTGTGAGGGAAGGACAGGACAAGCTAGAACAGGACAAGGACAGGAGAAGAAGCATGCAGGACAAGGGTCGTGAACCTGGCTGTACAACTGAAGTGTGGTGGGCTTGACTATATAAATTCTAAAAGGCGAGAGTGTGAGTGAGGGGATACCAATCAATTTGCATATTCATGAGTGATTTGTCGCAATAAGTGAGTGGCCCCACACCCAGCGAAAGAGTCCCAGGGGTGTGTGCCTGCGGACACTTGCAAGTGTATTGACACCGTTTCGCATGCACAAGACTGACAGAAGTGTCCTGTAATTGCTGTGCCTGCACCACGGAGGCTGAGGACCCCACGCAATCAATCGAGGGGCTAGAAACAATAATACTGCAGTGGCGTCTTTCTCATGGATTAACAGATACTCTGAACACAATCACAATGTGACACAGTAATTTTTTAGAGAAGTCAGTCACATGTTTGAAGAAATAAAAAAATAAATAAAATAAAAAAGCAGGTCACGATGAGATATGCTCTTAAACGGCTCCTCGCTAGACAAGCTCACATGAGACCACAGGAGATGATATCAAGAACAAACCTCTGTGCTGCTTCTGACCAGCTGGTTTGTCGCCATTGTGTTGGAGACAAGTTGATGGCCACACTTGATGTTACCTCACATTGACCTTTTAAAATGTTTTTGTACAAATACAGTGAAGTTTCACGAATTGTGGTTTATAGGGACCGAGTTCTGCTTCCAATAGTGAAAGACAGCAAGTAATTAGCCCCCCCGAAATGCTTTTATCGCCTATATTAATGGTTGAAATTGTAAATACCTTGTGAAGCCCAAATTATGATATTAAAACACTATATCTCAGTCATCTCGCAACATTTCTCTTAAAAATAAATGGCTTACAGATTATTTGATTTTGAAAAAAAAGTGGATGCTCCGTAACTTCTGCTAACAAGCTGAGCTAAACTTAGCTCCTCCTCGACACCAAAAGATGTTAGCTCAGCAGTTGAGATGTATCGCTTAACCTTTCCTAAGATTGGCCAGGGCTTTGGTGGAATTTTGTGGAATCTTGGAGCATTACAAACAGAAAAATAACTAAATGGTTGAGTTTTTCAGCAAATAGATGAGGATAGCTTCCACAGGAAAAAAAAAAAAAAAGGTAAATTCTTGGGGTAATGGGGTTTACTTTTCGCTGGTACTTATGTTCAGTTTACTCTGTATTGTCGATTTGGGCACTGTCATTGTAGAAAATCCTGCAAGCCTGAACAATCACCTTGTAGTGTCTCTTAAATGCAGCTCTTCTTCTTCTGTCATCGTTTGGCCTTTTTGATGTTTGTTTTCTTTACCCATTTTTGCTAGCTTGTGGGCTCACTGTGTCACGTGACCAAGACAAGCAGTTTGCCGTGTGGACAGAGCCACAGGCCAGATTTGAAAAATAAAACTTGTTTCAGACTCTAAATATAATTTTTATTTCCATCATAATTTTTCTTCAGTCTCTCTGTGCAGCCTCGTATCAAATAGCCTACTGACCAGTACCGGTCTGGTGGTTCGGGACTTTTGCCTTATGTTGAGGAGCTGTTAGCAAATGATCAGCTGTAAACCAAAGCCACTGTCAAGAGCAATCCGGACCTTTTTTTGCATCATCTTGAGAAGTTTACCTGCTGTTTGCTGCCCAGTCAGCCCTATTGCCCTATTAGCTATTGGCCAATGCTAGCTACTTCTCCGTTAGATAGCAAGTGTGAAATTAAACATTCTGATTTTGCCGGATTGTGATGTCTGCTGTGTGCGCATAATACACTAATTCGTGAGTCTATTTCAGCGGCTTGGTGATTAAGTGCTGCCTCCATGTGTTAAAATCACAGGGCAACTTGACCAGCAAGCACGATTGTGTTTGCACGGTTTGAATATAATATCTCCTGCTCTGACTGAAGCTGGTGGGGAGTCTCAAGAGTCCATCCATCCATCCATCCATTTTCTGAGCCGCTTCTCCTCACTAGGGTCGCGGGCGTGCTGGAGCCAATACCAGCTGTCATTGGGCAGGAGGCGGGGTACACCCTGAACTGGTTGCCAGCCAATCGCAGGGCACACAGAAACAAACAACCATTTGCACTCACATTCACACCTACGGGCAATTTAGAGTCTCCAATTAATGCATGTTTTGGGGATATAGGAGGAAACCGGAGTGCCCGGAGAAAACGATCAATTACCAAAAATAAAAATGAAAAAAGTTTTCATCCTAAATGTGTCTGTGTTTTCCAGGCTGCAGGTGCTGGCCTGGCCTACGTTGGCGCCCAAGTGTTGCGCAGCTACGGCAACTTTGAGAACTTCATCCAGGACAAGTACATGCTCATCCCGGCCGTGGTCATCATCGGCATCAGCGTGGTCATGTTCATCTTTGGCCTGCTGGGATGCTGCGCCACCATGCGAGAATCCAAAGTGGGCCTGAGCTTTGTGAGTGCCCCACCCCGAATGTGCATCAACAACACTTCACTGTAATTCTGATCTGAATTGTTGTTTGTCTTTCTTCATGTAGTTCTTTTTGATCATCATGGTGGTGTTTGCAGCTGAAGTGGCTGTTTTGGTGCTAAGCTTCATCTACCAAGGCAAAGTGAGTCATTTCGAATATTTGGTATGCTAACAATTCTTAGTTGAAGTATTCATCCTTCCATCCAGCAAGGTAGCAACACGAGTAGAAAATGCGCTTAGGCAGATCGATAAAGATTTTACATCATGCCTTGCAGTCTGGTAGTATTTCAAAGGTGAATTTATACGGTGCTAACATACAGGTGCATTGAAAAAAAAATAGTTAGAAAACTTAATGTATTTCTGTAGTTCAATTCACTAACAAAGTAAACTATTTTAGGATTTTGTATATTATTTTGATGATTTTTAGCTTCCAGCTAATGAAAACTCACATTTTACCATCTCCAAGTTAGAATGTTCCATAAGAAACGGCACAAAATCTTTTAATATGGAAATGGGTCGGAATTGGCCTTCTGAAAATTATTTTCTTGTTGAATGAAATTGTATAATTTATGAATTTCACTTTTGGAATTGCAATGCTGAAACACAACAAACTCTCTTACAGTATTCTAATTTATTGAGATGCACCTGTATAGCAAGATGGCAACCTGAGTAGAAACTGCTAAAGCAGATCAATAACAATGTTATATCTTGCCCTCTAGTCTGGTACTATTTAAAATGAGAATTTATAGAATGCTAATATGCTAACACAGAGCACGATATAAACTCGAGTTGAGAAAGCGCTACGGCAAATCACTAACAGTTTGTATGCTTACATTTAGCAAGATGGCTACCTGAGTAGAGAAAAACGCAGAGGCAGATCCATAAGGATTTTACATCATACCCTGTGCCCAATTTCAATGAGAGTTGATAAAATATCAACACACTAATAGGTAGTATGCTAACCAATAAAAATATTGCAACCTGGTTATAAAAAGTTGCTAAAATTGTTGGGGCAAAAAACTCAAATTAATCAATAACATCAGTTTATAGAATTCTAACATGATAAAAGTTTGTATGCTAACATAGATTTGTATACTACAACACAGGCAATAAATATAACATGAATCTATAAGTTCAAATAAGATTGCACGGAAAAAACGTTCCTTGAAATCCTCTAAAACCAGAACAATAAGGATTATGAAACACATCTGTTTATCAACATTAATTTTGCAATTGAATTGCAAAAAATAACTTGTTTCACCACAGTGACATCTGCTGGTTCTGGTGGGGCAATGCCCCACTTGCGTGAACTGCAAAATCACCACATATGTTCTTTCAAATGTTTAGTATTTTTCACTTTTGCGTACAGATAAACGGAGATCTGGAGCACTTTATGAACAACGTCTATGCAAAGTATGACGGTGAGGACCCCGAGACCAAGAGTGTGGATTACCTGCAGACTCAGGTTGGCATTGGACGGTATTGCACCTCCATTTTGCACAACCTTTTTGTTTTCAGTTCCTTTTTCATTGGGCTTGACTTGCGTCTAACAGGTCATGTTTTGGGAAACATGGAAATTATATTTTAATTTTATTGTTCTTTGTGCAGTTGCAGTGCTGTGGCGTGTGGAACTACACCAGCTGGTACAACACGACCTGGTATAAAAGCCACAACACCACGGTGCCAGAGTCGTGCTGTAAAAATGTCAGCACACAGTGCACTGGCAGGTTGGAGCAGTTAAACCTGCTCAACTTAGAGGTGAACTAATATTGCTGGACTTCACTGACTGTAGTCAAATGTTGAAATGAAACGCGACGTACTCTATGGGGTTTGTGTGCCTTTCAGGGTTGTGAAGTCAAGCTGGAGCACCTGCTACAGGATGTGCTGAAGTACGCCATGCTGGTCATTCTGGGCTTCGCCATCATCAAGGTAACGATGTGGCCGCACGCTCTGAAAATGGAACACCGCGACTGGCATACACATTAAAACGTACACATGGTGGATTTACACTGCAGGTCCAAGTGCCCAGTTCCAATTTGATGCTTGAATCCAATTTTTTTTGGACCATCTATTGAGACAATGAGAGTAACCTCCGTATTGCACTGGCCAACATCTGCAGTTTAATTTACTTTATAATGGTCACACCTCCAATGTAATATAGACCGTCTTTAATTGTCAGAGGGTGTTTTTAATGTGTATATTTTAGACTTTACACTGATTTTTATGAGGCTGATCGGTATTGGCCGATATTTAGCATTTTATGCTGATCGGCTGATGGGCTTTGTCATAATTTGCCATTAATCTGCTCCGCAAAAGACATTTACTCCGCGTCGCCGCATGCACGGTATATTTGAATCCAAAACCTAGTTTATTTTTAGCCTTGTTGCGTGTCTTTCGACGTAGCACTGTAAATATCTGACGGCCATTGCAGTTATCCATCCATCCATTTTCTGAGCCGCTTCTCCTCACTCGGGTCGCGGGCGTGCTGGAGCCTATCCCAGCTATCATCGGGCAGGAGGCGGGGTACACCCTGAACTGGTTGCCAGCCAATCACAGGCACATTTAAACAAACAACCATTCACACTCACGTTCACACCTACGGGCAATTTAGAGTTGTCAATTAACCTACCACTCATGTTTTTGGGATGTGGGAGGAAACCGGAGTACCTGGAGAAAACCCATGCAGGCACGGGGAGAACATGCAAACTCCACACAGGCGGGGCTGGGATTGAACCCCAGTCCTCAGAACTGTGAGACAGACGCTGTAACCAGTCGCCCACCATGCCGCACCAATGAAGTTATTTCAAAATTTGTTTTAAAAAAACGGCGGCGGTGTGGGACAAACAACACGTTTGAGACAGGCAACACGTACCGGATGAAACTACAAGACAAATTTGCTCTTTCGCGATTGCACTGTCAGATGACTGCAATAAAATCTTGTATTCCGATACCACCGCATCCTGTTTTTTACGATCATTGGGCTTTATCTTGTCATCTCAAATGCGACCGGTTACACTCATTACCGTGGCGATGACAACAAGAGTGGAGCGCGCCTACGATATTATAAGACCAAATGAGAAAAAACGTGTGTTGGTGGTCACCGGCGCTCAGGAGTGGACGTTCGTTTAAGTCTTGCTTGAGGTATGTTCACTTACTTTTAATACGATACGACTCACAAGCAGGCAATAAAATGTTATGTAGCCTAGCAAGCTACTGCTAACACGAACGGTTGGACGTAAACATACCGCCGTACTGTCGAATCATATATATAAGTTTCGGTGTGGGTGAAGTAATTTATTTTAAAATACAGTAATTTAATTACAATAAGTTAGCACACATTATTTCTGTCATCTAATGTTGATTTGACCTGACTGATTAGAATACACGATCTGACTAGAGCAGTGATTTCCAACCTTTATGGAGCCAAAGAACATATTTTACAATAGAAAAATCTCACAGCACACCAACAAAAAGTGGATACATTAATTACTGTATTTCCTTCCTGCCATCTAATAGAAGACCATTCATTTGTTCTGTCTGTAAACTATTGCCTCACTGGCATAAATAGAGGAGCGAAGTACATTATTTATTTTAATATTTTCTTTTGAGCAATTAAGTACACAAGTATATACAGTAAATGAACAGGTCATTTAAATGGACACATTCCTCCTCTCTTGTGACCGGATCGGTGATCGGTTATCGTTTTTTTATACTCGCTGATCGGCCCCAAAAATCCCGATCGTGTAAAGCCGAGTATATTTGTGTTTTGGCAGACATGGGTGTGTATCCATCACCAACCTGTTTATTTAGATGATGTCAAGTCAAGCTCGCATTGATGGGGTGCCTCCAAACTGCTCGTTCCCGGTGTGCTCGCATTGTCCGAAGTCTGATACAGACCATATTTTTATCCACATTTGGAAGAGGCCTGATTCCGATCTGACGGTATCCGAATCAATGCGTTTTTCCCCCTTATATTTACGCTGCCATGACACACCCTATTTGTGCCACTCGAGAGGTTGGGGGAGAAAAAAATCGTAATTTTGTCAGCCTCACTGACTTATTTATTTATTAATTTTATTTTTGTGCAAATAAAATAACATTTTTACCTTAAAGGTATCAATGTAGTACATGTAGTGTGTACAAATACTATTCTATGAGTTGTGGGGAGCGCTTTGTTTTTATTTTTTTTTAATACAGCTGCGGCTATTATGAAAGTGCCATAGAAATAAAGTTGCATTGAGTTGAGTATACTGTACCTGAATGCGGAAGGAAACCATAGTATCTGGAGAACATCCACACAAGCACAGAGGGCACATGAAAACACCACACAGGAGCCAACAGTCAAACCCAGATCCTCTTCACTGTCAGTCACACGTGCTAACTGCAAGCCCACCATCCCGCCCCTAAAATTCCAAATGTTTCTTATCAGTCTCTGTGTTAAATGCATATCGATAAAGACATGTTTCAGAGCTAAAGAAGTCAAGCTATTAGCATACTATGACATCATGTCCTGAAAATATTATTACTGATGACTATAATGAAGACAAGCCTTAGAAAATGGATGGAAAATGTTAAATATAGTTGCTTTTCACTGGCTGAAACTCAATGAAAGGTGAAAGTCACTCTTCTGTTTAAATGTTGTTACCATACCTCCCATCACATAACCTGAACTCTCAGTAAATATATAAAAATGTGCAGAGCACTTGACTTTTCCCTTTTGTTTGCAGTTCTTCGGGATGCTGAGCGTGTGCGTGATCGCCTGTAAAAGCGGTGGCCGGAGGAGCGGCTACCAGCCTCTTTACGCCTGACCAAAAATTGTCACTTCACCACCTCATATCTGTTAATAATTACTGTTTTGGCATATACATTGTAGACTGTCAGGTGGATCAAAAGCGAGAGTATCCAGCATGAATGTCGTTTTATTGCATTTGGCTGAACTTCCCAATAATCCCGAGAGTATTTCCTCCTCATTTTTGCCACCTTTTTGAACTCACTCGTAGGATATTTTTTATTTTTTTTTGAATCACTACACATTGATTCAAGTTGTTTTTCCTTTTGTTACTCAAATTTTTCATTAGAATGCACCCTGATGGATTTAAGGCCTTATGTCTAGTTGCAATATTTATAGCTGATTTGATTAAACTAACTAATCTACATTAGCTTTGTTTTAACGAGGATGTTATTTTTTTAGGTGAGTTATCTGTTAAATGTAGTTACAGGTCCACATGGTTATAGTGTCTTTCTAAAATAATAAAGTGAGTATTTCATATGAAATTGGCTGTATCACACCCTTAATGTATTGTGTGTTTATGCATTCTATTGTGTTGTGGGAGCATGGTTGTTATATTGGTGCTGTTTTATAACAGTTCTGTGTGGATTTTGTTATTTTTAGTATTTGTGTGGTGGAGAGAGTAAAACACTAATACATTCAGAGTCATCTTTAACATTACCAGAATCATCATTAACATTACCACATTATTGCATTATGTTAATTAAACACAAATATTGTTTGTCTAACATTAACTTATCTGTTAAGTCACATGATATTATTAAAGCCACTGCTTTGAAAAAACAAATCACTTTAATTCGACTGGTAAAAATTGGCTGCAGTGACCAGAATATCCTGAAAGTGGTGCAATTGTGTCTAAATAAAGATAAAAACCAACATGAAATGGAGAAGAACTGAAATGAGAAATTTGACAGTAATACAACAAGAGTGTTTTTCTTTTAGGAAACAGGCCACCACGCAATAACACCAACTATGGGGAAAAAATGTCACATCCATAGAACAGGAAATTATAATGATGTAAATATTTCACTGTCATATTGCCAGGTATGACATCTTCATGTCATTGTGTTTAGCTTGATTTACATTTCTGCTTGATTTAGTTCCCTGCGGGCTGTGTTCACAGCTGATTTCCCCATCCTCTTTTTCACCTCATCTATTTTTGTCTATTGTCTGCCAGCTTTTCTTTTTTTTTTTTTTTTTTTTTTTTTTTTTAAATCACATGTCTCGTTTTTTTCCCCCCATCTGAGATGTGTTTTGTCTGTGTCGCTCAAGTAGTCCACCTAACTGCACTCTCCTGTGTGCTCTCACTCATCTCAATTGCTGTTTGTTACATGCATGCAAATGGTAAAATATGTTAGTTGTGTATTTGTGGTTGACGGTTTATCAATATTGGAAAAAAAACTGCACTTAATGTTTCAATTAAAATGCACTGCACATAAAAGTTAAATTATTGTGCACAAATAAAAGTTTAAAAGCAAACCGCTAGACTCATTTATTACCAGCCCTCCCAGTTAACATGGATATCTGACTTCAAAAGCCGTCATTGGCAATGAATGAGTTTATCTGCAAATGTACTAAAAAGTGAAATATAACTGAACTGTACTTGGGAAGTGATTCTTTTGCGTACCAGTAGATAGCGCCCATGCATGTAGCACTAGTGTTACTAGTAGTAGTACCACACATTACTGTTTTAGTATGATTTTGCAAAAGTACCCACACACTGTACTTAGAAGTACAAATACTTTTGTTAAATTATTATATATTTTTTAAAAAAGACCAGTAACAAAGAAGTAGTGTGTTCACCTCATTGAAGTAAAAGTACAAAAAAAAGTACTCTAAAATGGACTGGAGTTTTTTTTTTTTAACTTATATACAGTACATGGCTTGGTAACTTAGCACAGTGGAAAAACTACACAAAATTTCCCTTTTTTATCAACTTACATAGTGCTTGCACTAAGAAGAAAAAAAAACTTGTTACATGTCGCATGCTGTTATTTAAGAGGTAGCCAGCGTTGGCTTGACTTTTATGCTATGATTTCTCAAAACATGTCCCCATAACAATTGAAAATATACACTTGACCAGTATGTGTGTTTCAGATCAGACAAAATATTTGAATTTCAGAAGCTGGCACAAAATACAATGCCTTTGCCACAAATCCTTCTTGAAGCTGACAAAATTAAGCAATTCCTTTAAATAAGGTTGTAGATGTGCCTGCGTGGGTTTTCCCCGGGCACTCTGGTTTCCTCCCACATCCCAAAAACATGCGTGGTAGATTGATAGGGAACTCTAAATTACCCGTAGGTGTGATTCTGAGAGCGAATGGTTGTTTGTTTTGTGTGCCCTGCAATTGGCTGGCGACCGGTTCAGGGTGTACCCTGCCTCCTGCCCGAAGATAGCTGGGATAGGCTCGAGCATGCCCGCCACCCGAGTGAGGATAAGCGGTAAAGGAAATGGATGGATGTGGGAATATCTTGCTTCTCTGAATTTGTTGCGTAATCGTTGTTAATTCTCCCTGGTGCACGGTCCTCCATATCACTGCTGTCCTTGTTTTTTTGTTTTGTTTTTTTTACCTTACATGACCCTAAAAAAAAACAATCTTACACTGCAGCATATACAGTATACCAATTATGTATTTACATAATGTAAATCATGCATTTAATACCATGAATATGGCTCCGCAAGCACCTTCCTGTTTACTCTTCATTGCATGTCGGGGTGCCATCAAAGGCTGAGTAGTTTGACTTTATCGTCGTTTTATTGTGCATTTCTGTTTTTAGTAGTATGACAGTTACAAATGCCCCCACCTCCCCTAAATTTCACCCATGCCTCTCTTTTTAGGGCAGAGCCATAAGTAATGACCACACGGAGCACGTGCTGTTGCCAACATGTATGTGTGCATTGGTGTTTCTGTAAATAGACACTGTGATGCTCCATTTGTCAGAGGCCATTAGTGTTCATTAGGCACAAATACGCCGCAAACACACACAACAAAGAGTGAAAGATCAGCAGCGCTATTCTGGTCAGAACCGTATTAGTTTCCATTACATGCTGCATGTTCGTCATCTTTGCTTGATAATCACAGCGTCAAGCGTGGGCAACTGATAGCCTGTGGACCTTAAAAATGGGCCGTAAGATCATTTGGTCTGGTCCGCCATACTGTTCTAAAAAAAAACCCCAAACAAATAAAACCTCAGAGGAACTATTCTAAAAAGGCCCAAAGCATTCATATCTACCACCCTGCTGATCATTCTCTTCACACAAAATGGGTGGAGAGTGAGTGAGGCTACATTCAAACCTTGCTAGCAGTTTGAAAACTACATGGCGCATGACACAACTTAGAAGCTGTCCATAGTGCGACTGGGGGAATTTATTTCCCAGCATCTTACACTCACTTGCTACAATTGTTCTTACGCCATGCGTTTAATTTACCTAAAATGTCTGCCTGTTTAAAATGCTTTTATAATTGTGTGTGAGAGACAGAGAACGAGCGAGAGACTCTCGCAAGTGCAGTGTGTAAGTCAATAACAAGCTCTTTTTTTTGTTTGTTTTGGTACAAGCGATAGATTAGTGGATAGTGTTAAAAACAGTTTCAGCAAACAAGAAGCACTATTGTAGGTCATTGATGTGTGCTGTTTTCTTTTTTTTTTTTATGTGCCTTTGTGTGAGGGTTCTATAGTAGCATTAGCATTAGTAGCATTAGCCCGTGTGAACGGCAGCCTCACAGCACACGGCACCGCTGAGTGACGCGTAGTTCCGGGCAAAATGATGAGCGACTGCCAATGAAAAATATTGCGACACATTGCTTATTCTATTTTGGAGTTTGTGGATGATCAAAGCCTGACTTGGAGCCAGTCAGTCACAAAAGAGTGTGACGTAACTCCTTTCATCTCTGCCATCTCGTACTGTCACAAGTTTTAACGCAACGTTACACTGGATGGCCACATACGAGGGCGAATTAAATAAAACGGTGACTCGTGTGGTCGCCGGCTTCCCCCAAATGATGAGATTTCGTTTTATTTTATTTTACGTTCCTCAGTATATTTGTTCGCCTTCCACTAACAAAGTGCAAAACCCTTTTGAGTATATGTTTAGCGTACAAAAGCAGGGTGACGACCAGCCCGCCCGGCTGTCGTCTTGCTTGCTGTCCCTAATCAACTGGGGGGCTGGCATTGGGTCCCTGCGGCCCCCACCGGGTGGCCAGTTGCTGAGGCGCCTCGGTGGGGCCGGCGGACTGCTCTGGGTCCCTCGGTGTGGGACGTGTCCCGTCCACCGGGCTGCTCTCGTGTGGAACCGTGGGCCCGATCCCGCCCCTCGATTGATTGGGTGGGTTCCTCAGCCTCCACGGTGCTGGCACAGCAATTCCAGGACACTTCTGTCAGCCTTTGTGCATGTAAAACGGTGTCAATTCACTTGCATGTGTCCGCAGGCACACACCCCTGGGACTCTTTCACTGGGTGTGGTGCCGCTCATTTATTGCGACACATAACTCATTAATATGCTTGTGTGTCCCCTCACTCATACTCTCGTCCTATAGACTTTTATAATTTATATAGTTAATCACACTTCAGTTGTATAGCCGGGTTCACGACCCTTGTCCTGCATGCTTCTTCTCCTTTCCTTGTCCTGTTCTAGCTTGTCCTGTCCTTCCCTCACAAGGTGTAGCACTACAGCCCCATGCAACACTCATATTTAATGTTTCATTGTTGTAGATAATGTAATGACTTGCTTTTCTCATCCTGTTTACAATTAGTGCTTTGTCTTTTGTCTTCGTTTCTCTCTCCCCTCTAGAAATTCTGTTCTGTTCGACTCTGATTCTCAATTAACTTCAATTATAATACTAAGAAACCACAGCGGAAGCTTAAAAACGCCACTGTGACACAGTAAAACTGGTCCGGCATAAAAGGGATACAGATCTTCCATTCTGCTTGACCTAACAGCCGAACAGGACAAAAAAAAAAAAAATAAATAAAATAAAAAAATAAAAATAATAATAATAATAATAATGGCGGCACGGTGGACGACTGGTTAGAGCGTCAGCCTCACAGTTCTGAGGACCCGGGTTCAATCCCCGGCCCCGCCTGTGTGGAGTTTGCATGTTCTCCCCGTGCCTGCGTGGGTTTTCTCCGGGCACTCCCGTTTTCCTCCCACATCCCAAAAACATGCATTAATTGGAGACTCTAAATTGCCTGTAGGCGTGACTGTGAGTGTGAATGGTTGTTTGTTTCTATGTGCCCTGCGATTGGCTGGCAACCAGTTCAGGGTGTACCCCGCCTCCTGCCCGATGACACCTGGGATAGGCTCCAGCACGCCCGCGACCCTAGTGAGGAGAAGCGGCTCAGAAAATGGATGGATAATAATAATAGTAAAATAAATAAATAAATATAAAAAAATAAAAAAAAAAACACATTTTAATTTGACTCGACGGGGGGCAACCAACGTCCTCCAAAGCCGCCCTGCGTCCACGTTTCATCCGTAGATGCCGACTCAACTCTCAATTCAGGTTTATTTATAATATACCGCGTTCACAACAGACATGTTCCCTAGAGGGTTGATCACATTTTCGGAACATGTCTCCATAGGACTCCTTAAAATATCAGTGTCAAAAGTGGGAACAATTATTGGAATATTTAATATAAATAAAATGGGATAAAACAAAACATCAGAACATGGCTGCTATACATTGTATCCCATTCGCCCCCGCCCCCTCCCCTGCATGTATAATTTAACACTCATTTTAGAATGCATGCTGAATATTAAGACCGATGTGTGCGATTAATGTAGAACATTTTAGCAGTATTTGATCTTTTTGTTCTCCATTCCTTGATGTTTAGTGGTATGTGGAAAAATTGCTGTGATCCACTAGACATCCACAAACATGTTTGACAATTTCCTCCGCACCACATTCCATCTGTAGACCGTTCATCTCTTGGCAACGTGGATGTCTACACACTATACGCACTCACTTCATAACATGCTGAGACTTTCTACATCCCCTTGTATCTGCGGATTGCTATGATATAGTATGATGGCTGCAACCAGTTTTATCGTCCTAAATTTCGTTGTTTCGTTCTCTTTAATTGAAGACCTTTTAACTCTTACAATATCTCATCTAAACAAAGTGAACAAAAAACACAGATCATGAAGGCGCATAAGTAAAAATCAAACACACAACATAATATGAATGATAACAAAAAATAATAACATGTAAAATATTACATTACACAATATGAATGACATCAAAAAGAAGCACTATACGTACTAGATATGGATTAAATCACACTACTTCCGCATTCTAGACTGTAACAACCTTTTTTCACAACAGCGCCATCTGCTGAATGTAGGGGGTCACTGCACCACTTATGTTTCCAACCACATTTTTATATTTAAGGCGTTTGCGTAATTGTGTTGCGTGTGTACTTGATTAACATTAGCAGGTTTTATAGGCCATGGAATGAAGACAAGAAGAAGGAGAAAGTTTAAGTGAGGTCATCCTTGCCTACATGATGCTGCTGCTGCTGGGACTCCCAGACTGAGCAGATGGAATTGTGGGAAAAGATGAAATGAGAGACGGGTACTTCATCAACTGCAGTGTGTGTGCGTACGTGCATATGTGTGTCTTGATAGAGATCCCTCCTCTCTCTCTCTCTCTCTCTCTCTCTCCATTCTTCACGGTGCTCTGGGCGGCCACACAGCGGGGCTCTCGGCTCCGGAGCAGCCCGCTGCCTTATTTCATTATCTGCGGATCCCCACTCTGGAGCCGCCGACCCGCTGCCGGCTTCCTACACTCCCTTCTCCCACGGTATCACCCTCATATAACAAAGAAGGATCGAGATAAAGAGATGCCTTCTCTTAATTCACTTTTTCCCCCTACGAGGACTCGCTTGTGTCTTGCTTATCTTGTTCTCCGGATCTTTTGTCTGCAGACGGCGGGCAGGCTGCTGATGCTCCAGCGAGTGTGATGCTGTTGTTTTTTCCTCTTTTATTCTGCGCTTTGTGATTGCAACGTGGAGCTTGCCACTCAAGCGAGGTGAGCACTTAATGGTTTTAGGGGTATTGGCGCACTTTCCCCACCTCTTATCAAACGTGTTTTAGTGGATGTAATGCCTAAGGGGCGTCACACTGCACACACACGCACGCAAGCACGCACGCGCACACACACACACATGTACACAGCTGCTGCATGAAGCCAGTGCACACACAAGAGAAAGATGCAGTGAAGCTTTAATGCTGACACCTGCGAATACAGTGCACACACATTTCCCATAGTAGGCAATAATAATAAATAACCTCTTCCAGGATAATCATAACATTATCATTTAACATTTTTAACTGTCAAGTGCATCACATTGCTGGGGGGGTGGGGGGGGGGCACTCTAAAAGTAAAACAGCTTGCTAAACATTTCACATCATTAAGAAACTGAACCCAGTTTGTGGAGTTTAACTGAAGTAAAATATTTCTAATTATTATTCTTTGACAAACAACATGCTTGCAAAGCCTCTTGTTGCCAGGGAGAATTTGTGAGGTTCAGGTTACTCATGTCCCCAAAAGGGAAGTTTTTTTTAAAAATAAGAAGATCAATTTAAAAATAAAAAAATAATAATGTAATCCAAACTCTTTGGAAACTGAGAGTGTCAGAGGGTCCTACTGCCCCACACAGAAAGTCACACGCTATAGCCTCTTGTTATCGGGTGGGATTTGTGAGTTACATTTATTCTGAAAAAAAAAAAAAAAAAAAACACAATGTAAAAAAAAGTAATAAATAAATAAAATACAATAAGTAATTTGTAATGTTCAGACAGACACACACTGAGGTAATGCCGCAACAACAAAAACGCCCTATAATTTCATAGTGGTAACACTAATTAAGAAATGAACTGGATACATTTTGCTATCAAACAACAATTTTTGCCCTTCTTTCATAAGTGGTACACGTCGATACTGACCAAAAAAATATAATTTTAAGTACTTCGGTGGTGGTATTTTCTTTGTATGAAGATGGAAAAGTTTTTGGGTTGAATAAGCTGCAGTATACGCACAGACATGCACAAGCATACACACACAAAGCGTCATCTCCAGTGTTGATGCATTATTTATAAAGTTAGTCTGAAGCTGCGCCTCCCACCCAGCATCACTATATGCAGCCTCCCTCTCTCGAGCGAGCGAGCGAGAGAGAGAGAGAGGGCCGAGAGAAAAAGTGGCTGTGTATAAAGGAGCTTTGCTCATTTGTATTGATGGATTGTTTGGCTGCTTGCAGGGATCAAGGACGGTTGTAATGTAAGTGCTTTATAACAGCGCGCAACTGCTCAATGTAGTGTGATCCAGTACAAGAGTTAAATGTTAATGTTGGTTGTTGTAGTTTGCAGTAATGTCGAACCGTGCTGCATTATTTTGAGAAAAGTCGAATATTTTGGTCAGCTTATTTAGCTCATCAGTATAGAGTGCCACCAGAAAGTATTGACTTTTTCCACATTTTGCTATGTTACAGACGTATTCTAAAGCTGATTTGAGTACAATTTTCTATAAAATAAAATACAAATAAATCAACACAAAACATACCATCATGACAAAGTAAAAACATATTTTCAGACAGTTGTGCATAAATTCATTGAAAATGTAAACATTTAAACATAACAGGTACATACATAAGTATTCACACCCTTGGCGTACTATTTTGTTGCAGCGCCTTTGGCAGCAATCACAGTCTCAAGTCGTTTTTAGTTTGTCTCTACGAGCTCAGCACACCTGTTTTGGGGCATTTTCTCCCATTCGGCCATTTTTAGGTCTTTCCAGAGATGTTGGATTGGATTCGAGTCCGGGCTCTGGCTGGGCCACTCGAGGACATTCGCAGGCTGCTCCTAAAGCCACTCCTTTGTTATCTTGGTCATTGTCATGTTGGAAGGTGACGAAAAACAGCTCCTTTACAACTTTTCAGTATGTTTTTGTAATGTTTTGTAAGTAACTACAGCAGTGGTGTAGTTACTTAGCTACACAAGTGCATGGGACAAAATAGCTCAACCACATGAGTAAACACATTGTTAAATAAATACCTCTCTGACAGAGTCAATCAAAACTGAGCATTGCTATGTTTGTAAAGGCAGAATTATTATTATTATTATTATTTTTGCTGCAGCTCTTGTATTGGATCTATTAAATGTGACAGTAACTCTGGTGAGACTGAATACTGTTGCTGTGTGACCTTCAGGTATCTTCCTTTCTCTCCTCCTTCCTGCAGGCGCGGTAACACATGGGCTGGTCGACTGATGCTCAAAGTGGGGTGCTGACCCCCCCCCCGCCCCATCCCAGAGTGTTGGCAACAGGAAGCGGCTTGGTGGGGGATTAAAACACAGGAAGACCACCAGTGGTTGTCTTATTGCTCTCACTCAGGACTAAGTTGATTTAATGAACCGCCGACGCCATCATGGAAGAGGAGGAAGACAATTGAACTATAGCTGTCCACGATGCAACTGTTTCAATGGATACCTGAGCAGAGTTGATGAGAACCCGGCAGAGCTTTAAGCAAGTTAAATATGTGCAAGTCATGACTATATTTCTAAAGTGTAAACCCTCGAGCCTGTCCTCAAGTTACTGTGGCAAAAAAAATCAAGTCCAGTTAGATCAAGTCCTCGCTAAATTTGAAGCGAGTAAAGTCATCACTTGGGTTAAGCAAGTCGTAAGTCAAGTCAGATCATTTTGCTCTGTTACAACATGCGTCTATTCGCACATTAGCCACTTTGCACTCAGTAGCTAGTTAGCTGTACTAATACATTCACGATCACGGTTGTAACCAACTCATCTTGTAATTTTACCCAAAAGCCCAATATCCCAAACGTTTGCGAGTAATGACGGTGGAATGGAGTGAGTAGAGATACACCCTGTGGACCTTTTAATCAACAACACCAAAAAATGTATTTAATTACATAAAAAACACCAGCCTCCCAATCAGGGCAAGTCATCAATCATGGCGAGACAAGACACCTTGCACTTCCTCCATGACTTCGATCTAAGCGGCCAGTTCGTCGACGTCAGGCCCCTTGGCGCCGGAGGGACCGGGTTGGTCCTGTCGGCCGTGGACCAGCGCACGGGACGGCGTGTGGCCATCAAGAAATTGGCCGTGTGTGACGCGGTCACGGTGAAGCACGCGCTGAGGGAGGTGAAGATCACCCGCCGGCTGCATCACGAGAACGTGGTTCGGGTCCATGAGGTCCTGGCGCCCCACGGACAGCCATCGACCAGGGACCCGGCCCAGCTCGGCGCCTTGTACGTCATCCAGGAGTGCATGGAGACGGATTTGGCTCGGCTGCTGGAGCAAGGAGCGCTGTCGACAGGTACAGACGCCTGCCAGCTTTGCTTTGGTTAAAACAGATTGTGACGCAATACATTTTGAATATCCAGATAATAGATTTTAAGTGTGTTTCCAAAATCCAAATCAGATATATTGGTTGTATTTACACTTGCCACATTTGGCTGACCTTAACGGATTCCAGTGCGATAACTTTCGATTCGTTTGGTTTTACATTGATGCAATACGTCCAGTGGTACTGTAATACAAGTGTGCCACAAAGTAGTATGCTTTTCAACTTTTGTCGGTGGAAACAAAAGCAAATATTCACAAACTGAATCCAACAGTCCTGCTGGGTGTAAAAGTGGCTTAAATCGAAATGTCCGCAGGTCACGCGACTCTGCTGTTCTACCAGCTGCTGCGGGGCCTCAAGTTCATCCACTCGTCCAACGTGCTTCACAGAGACCTGAAGCCTGCCAACATCTTCGTCAACACTGACCAACTGCTGCTCAAGATCGGAGACTTCGGTCTGGCCCGGATAGTCGACCCGCACTATTCTCATAAGGTAAGCTAAAGCTAACGGTCAGGGACAATTGTTGCTATTTGTTTGTGCTGCAAAGCACCTGAAAAACATATTTAAAAAATATATATTGCATTATAAACCCTTTATAATGTAATAAACAAAGTGAAATTTGGATACAAAATGGAATTAATAAATCACTGGTTTTGCACAAGGATACATGCTAGCTGTGTTAGCTTCTATGCTAACTGCTCAAGAACAAACAGCTTTATAAAAAAAATGGAAAACATGTCATATACTGCCCTGCAGTTCCATTATAGTAGTCTGGAGGGCTCTTTGCGTCCGCTCTCCCCCCTCCCCTCTCTGTTTTCAGCACCTGTCTCCAATCAGCCTCATCATGGAAGCCTGCCTCTTCCAGGAAATCCTCACCAAAGTATTGCAGCCTCGCCTAGCGATACCACGGCCCACCCTACTCAAGTAAGCCACTTAACTCTTCGTTCCCTTGTTAACTCGTGTCTCCTGGGTTCCAGTGCTCCCCTGTGTTCCTGACCCACATCATTCCTGCCACCAAGCCAGCCGCATGTTCTGTCCACTGCCTGCCACCTGTTCACACTGCCGCCTGCCAACACATCCAGGACCACCTCCATAACATTTGCTCAATAAACTGTTCATCATTTTACATCTGCCTCCGCCTGCTCTTGGGTCCAGCTACTCCCCATACGTGACAGAATACTTTGGCCACTATGGACCCAGCAACTCCGGAGGCACTGAAGAATGCACTCACCCTCCAAGGCGCCCACATTGGACGACAGGACAAAAGACTGCAAGAAATCACAGAAACGCTCCACTCCCTTTCCCAACGTCTCCCTCCTTTCCCAACAGATGCGATCCATTCAACCCCCTTTAAGTACTCCTCCCGAGCCCGTGTCCCTCCACCCGAGCCCTACTCCGGGGACCTAGGTGCATGAAGCCAGTTTATTCTTGATTGCTCACTCGTATTCAATCTCCAACCGTACAGTTATCCCACCGAACGTTCCAAAGTAGCATATGTCACTAACCTCCTCCGCGGCAAAGCAGCAAAATGGTCCACTTCATTATAGCACAACTCCTTTCATTCGATTCCTTTTCTGCCGAATTCCATAAGGTTTTTGATCACCCCGTTCAGGGCAAATAAGCCACCCGTTGTCTCCTCACACTCACTCAGGGTGCTAAGTCCGTCGCGGAATTTTCCATCGACTTCCGTATCCTTGCTGGTGAATGCGGGTGGGATGACGCAGCCCTTAGGGGAATCTTTTCAAATGGTCTCACCGAACAAATCAAAGACTAGCTTGCGGTCCGGGACGAGCCCTCCTCTCTCGAGGCTCTAATCGCCCTCTCCATCCGTCTGGATAACAGACTGCGAGAGAGAGCCTGTGAGAGAGGGCTTTGCTCGTGTAAACACTCTCCCATGCTGAGCACCACACCGTCAGCTTCTCACCCGCCTTCTGCACCGTCTTCCGCACTTTTGTCACTCCCCGTTGCAGCCGATGAATCCATACAAATTGGTCAAACACGTTTCGATCCACAAGAAAGCGTCGTGTATTCCAGCGGCTGTGCATCTACTGCGGTCAATCCGGTCACTTCATTTCCTCATGCCCCCTCCGACCAGAAAGACCAGGCTCACCACGTCCCGAGAGCGTCGTGGTGAGCCAAACCTCAATTCCCTCAAGCTCTCCCTCACGCATGCATTATAATTACTGCTCATAACACCCCCATCCATGCCCTTATTTATTCCGGTGCCGATGATAACTTTATTCATCAAGAAATAATTCACCAGCTCCAAATCCCTCTCCAACCACTTCCATCCCCGAAAAAAGTCACAGCCTTGGATGGCCGAATAATTTCCCTGGTCACCCACCAAACAGTGCCCATCACACTCCTTATTTCAGGCAATCACAGCGAAAACATTTCCCTTTTTGTCACTCCTTCCCTTGATACCCCCTTAGTTCTTGGTATTCCCTGGCTCCAACTCCACAACCCCACCATAGACTGGACTCGTTTATCCATTACCAGATGGAGTCCTCATTGCCATTCCCACTGTCTGCTTTCTGCCGTTCCACCCTCAGAAGACCCACCACCTTCTGCCGCCCCAGTTCCAGAATAATATCATGACCTCTCCCCAGTATTCAGCAAGAACTTGGCCATCTCTCTACCTCCCCACCGCCAGTATGATTGCACCATAGACCTCTTGCCGGGAGCTCCACTTCCCACCAGCCGACTCTACAAGCTCTCCCTTCCCGAAAAAAAGGCTATGGAGAATTACATTTGCGACTCCTTGGCTGCTGGCCTCATACGCCCCTCCTCGTCGCCGGTCGGTGCTGGAATTTTCTTCGTAGAGAAAAAAGACACGACTCTCCGCCCATGCATCGACTACCGAGGACTCAATGACATTAAAATTAAAAATAAGCCACCGCTACCCCTGATCGACCCGTCCTTTGAACCCCTCTGCGAAGCCCAAATCTTTACCTAATTGGACATCGGTAACGCCTACCACGAATGGATGAAAGGAAGACCGCCTTCAATACCCCTCTCGGACACTTCGAGTATCTTTTCATGCCATTTGGTTTAACTGACGTCATCCGTGACATGCTCAACCGGTTCGTGTTTGTATACCTCGATGACATCCTCATTTTCTCCCGCTCCCCCGAAGAACACCGCATCCATGTAGGGCAAGTCCTCCAGCACCTCCTCGAGAACCGTTTATACGTCAAACCGGAAAAATGTGAATTCCACCTATCCTCAGTACATTTCCTCGACTACATCATTGCAAAAGGACAACTACAACCGGACGCTGCCAAAATCCAAGCTATCATCGACTGGCCCATCCCCGCGACCTGCAAAGAACTGCAACGTTTCCTTGGATTAACCAATTTCTACCGCCGATTCATCCGTAATTACAGCAAGGTCACTATTCCCCTCACCAGTCTCACACCCACCAGCTGCCCCTTTCAGTGGACCCCGGCAGCCTCACAAGCATTCAGTAACCTCAAATCCCTGTTCACCACTGCTCCCATTCTGCGCCACCCTGACCCTTCCCTTCAGTTCGTGGTGGAGGTTGACACCTCGGATTCCGGAGCTGGAGCAGTCCTTTCGCAGCGAGACCCCACGACCAATAGACTTCACCCCTGTGCTTTTTTTTCTCGTCGCCTATCTCCGGCAGAAAGGAATTATGACGTCGGAAACCGTGAGCTGCTGGCCATAATATGGGCCCCAGAAGAATGGAGGCACTGGCTGGAGGGGACTAAACAACCATTTCTCATTTTGACTGACCACAAAAGCCTTGCTTACCTCCGTACTGCTAAACGTCTCAACCCCAGACAAGCACGCTGGGCACTATTCCTCAGCAGATTCAATTTCAGTCTCTCTTTCCGTCCCGGTTCCCGTAACACCAAGGCAGATGCCCTCTCCCGTATTCACTCACCACCCTCCAGCACAGCAGAACCCGAATCCATCCTTCCGGCCTCCTGTTTCTTTGGAGCGGCCACGTCGGAGATCGAGCAGGTGGTCAAGGAGGCCCAAAAGACCCAACCTGATCCCAAGACCGGGCCTCCTGACCGCCTGTTCGTCCCGGATTCAGCATGTTCGGAAGTCTTACAGTGGGCCCATAACTCTAAATTAATTTGTCACCCTGGCATCACCCGTACTACCCAGTTAATTCAACAGCACTTCTGGGGGCCCAGCCTCATCAAAGACACCAGCGAGTTCGTTCAAGCCTGCTCCGCCTGCGCCCGAAAGAAGTCTTCTCATCGACCTCCAGCTGGCCTGCTGCGCCCCTTGCCAGTTCCCAGCCGCCCTTGGTCTCACATCGCTGTTGACTTCGTTACCGGCCTGCCCCCTCTGAAGGTAACACAGTTATTCTCACAATCATCGATCATTTTTCCAAGTGTCCATTATGTGCCCCTCCCCAAACTCCCGTCCGGCCTGGAAACTGCTATCCTCCTTGTCTTCAAACTCCATGGTATCCCCATCAACATAGTCTCCGATCCCCAGTTTTCCTCTCGGTCTGGAAGGAATTCTGCAAGGCGGTGGGCGCAACAGCTGGCTTATCCTCGGGGTATCACCCGCAGACCAACGGCCAGACGGAGCGGCCCAACCAAACCCTGGAATTGGCACTCTGCTGTGTGGCCACCCGCAACATCTCCTCATGGAGTTCCTTCCTCCCATGGATTGAATACGCTCATAATTCCCTCACCAGGTCCCCATTCATGGCTTGCTACGGTTTCCAACCGCCACGGTTTGACCTACAGGAGCAGGCGGTGGCAGTCCCCTCCGTACAAGATCACCTACAGAGAGTCCAGGCGGTTTGGAAGGACGTCCGGGCAGCGCTGAACCGGTCCGCGGCGATGCAACAAGCAGCTCGCAGACCGTCATCGCTCCCCGACGCCCAAATACAGGGTGGGTCAATCCGTCTGGCTCTCTTCCCACGACCTTCCCCTTCAAACAGAGTCCCGTAAACTCGCTCCACGCTTCAGTGGTCCTTTTCCCATCACCAAAATCATTAATCCCACTTCCGTCCAGTTAAAACTGCCACAGTCCCTAAAGATTCATCCCGCATTCCACGTCTCGTTACTCAAGCCTGTCTCCACCTGCGCCCTAAGCCCTCCGGCCGAACCCCCTCAACCCCCCCGGATTATTGACGACCATCCGGCCTTCACGGTGTCACGCATCCTCGACGGGAGGCCTCGGGGGTTCCAGTACCTGGTCGACTGGGAAGGGTATGGGCCGGAGGAGCGGTCTTGGATTTCCCGGAAGCTTATACTCGATCATACCCTTTTGGACGACTTCTATGTGGGTCACCCGGGGAAGCCTGGCAGGATGCCAGGAGGCGTCCGTTGAGAGGGGGGTACTGTCATATACTGCCCTGCAGTTCCATTATAGTAGCCTGGAGGGCTCTCTGCGTCCGCTCTCTTTCCCCCCTCCCCTCTCTATTTTCAGCACCTGTCTCCAATCAGCCTCATCACCACCGGTATTTAAGTCTGCCTCTTCCAGGAAATCCTCGCCAAAGTATTGCAGCCTCGCCTAGCGATACCACGGCCCACCGTACTCAAGTAAGCCACTTAACTCCCCGTTCCCTTGTTAACTCTTGTGTCTCCTCGTTCCCAGTGCTCCCCTGTGTTCCTGACCCACATCATTCCTGCCACCAAGCCAGCCGCATGTTCTGTCCACTGCCTGCCACCTGTCCACGCCGCCGCCTGCCAACACATCCAGGACCACCTCCATAACCTTTGCTCAATAAACTGTTCATCATTTTACATCTGCCTCCGCCTGCTCTTGGGTCCAGCTACTCCCCACACGTGACAAAACATGTATATATATCACATATAAACACACATACATTTGATATACTTGTACATGCAATATACATGAATGTACAGTATATATTGATACAGGATATAGTTTTCTTTTTGTGATGAATAACAGAGTCACATTTGTTTGAGTGACACAAAAATCACATTTTAAAATATTTTTAGTAAAACAGGACACTTGACTCAAAATACTAACTTTAGCATAACTTGGGAGGTGTGCTGGCTAGTCAACCTATATTCTAAACCTCTCCATAAAGTATGTGATACAACAATTGTTACTATTCTCTCTATTACAATCCGGCGTAGCATCAACAGCTGTTATTTGACGACCACAATCTTACCGTACATATTGATGCTTTCGGAAAGTTTCAGGAACAATTGTTTTTTTCTTACCGGTAATTTAACTTTTAAACCACTGTGGTAAATGTGAATTTGTTAGCTATAACAAATGAACTCCAAAGTTATAGAATGTAATGAACGCAAAGGTAGATGCTAAATGCTAACCAGGCGTATCTGTGTTACAACATCATGTATTGAAAAATTCCAATTTGTACACCTTATTTCTTGCTTACTGTTCAGTGATTGTTTTCACTGCTTCTCTCGTTTCTGCGTTGTTTTTCCACATTAATCTTCTGCAAATAGAGTGCGATGAATCATCAGCTCCACTTGTTTAAACATGCCAGCAGCCTTATCGGAGTTTTGTTGTGAATTTACACTTTTTATTCACTTTGGAGGGCATTAAACTGTATTCTCTTACAGGAAGTTGTAATAAATCCACATTATTATAGCCAAATAGATTTTTAACATACTGTAATTACTCTCACTTGGTAATGAGATGTTTCTCCTTATTGTTCCTGCGATGTGCAAATCGGTCACGCTGAACATGGTTGTATGTGTGCATTGTAGAGATATTATTCTGTTCACTTATGCTGATGTATTGTCGGTGCGCTATGAGGGAAAAAGATAAGGGCTCCTCGTGAAAATGTTGGTTGTTCCGGTGCAGGAATGACTGCGCGATAAGACAGGATAGTATTTCAAATGAAGCATCCCACAAAAAAAGGAACGTTTGTGGGCATTAACGTCCTTTACTGACAAATGGATTTGCTCTTGGGCAGCACGATGGATCTGCTTCACAGGTCTCTGGTTTGGGGTTCGAAACAGAGTCACAGATAGTCAGTCTAAACAGTCAAACATACAAATGCAAAATGAAACCACTCACAAGGATCAGACGCTCACACGGAAATTACTGCCCAACCCAACCGACTCCAGCTCCTGATGTCACTCACTAGGCCACGCCCCTGAAAGGCACACATCCAGGACATGAATACGACTGTGTGTGTGTGTGTGTCTTTCAGCCGTATTACACTTCATAAAAGTGCAGTTTATCACTTTACATTCTCTTTTATTATGGTTTTTATACAATACAGTGCTATTTTCCTTTATGAAAAGTAAGTTACAAAAAATAGCAGTGGATTGCTGGAAATGGTATTTAAATGAATCAAAATTAGTAAAATTGATTTGATATACCAGTAAATTGTGTTTCAAGCTTGGTCGAATTAAACTTGGAAATCAAGGTACCGCTGTATTTTAGTTGTCTCGTATAGTTTGTCATCCAGCGCTTGGGTTGGGTTTTATAAGATTATGGAGGGGGAGGTAATGAAGTGTCCTGTACATACTGTATATTGTATACCAGCCTCAACCTGTCTAGTATCAGGTTTAGTACTAACCCTACTCTATGATCTGCATGATCTGCCTCAGTCTTAACGGGAATACTGTAACATTAGTTGAGCTGTGTGCGTGTGTGTGTGTGTGTGTGTGTGTGTGTGAGAGAGATGAAAGGTGATCTCTGTCAGCTCAGATCACAGCGCAGCGGGTCAGCTGGGTGCAGACACCTGCGGGGTGTGTTTGCAAATGGGGGAGCCATAGGACAAATGGGGGAAAGGGTGAGAAATCTTTTAGCAGGAAGTTAAGCGGCGGGTGAGAGAAAGCGAAGCGTCAATGTGGCCAATGTTGACACATTCGAAGACACTGGAGGAATCGTGTGGATTTGAATTGAAAGGTTGAACAGTGAGAGCGTTTGAATGACGCAAGTCATTGTTTACTTCATTAGGTACACCTGGTGAAGAATGAGATGCGAAAAAGAGCTGGCTCACGCTGTCCTTGCACATTATGCTCAGTTTGATTGATGGATGGTTGGTGTTTTATACTGTATTACATATTTTATTCATGTCATTTACAACCCCCATTCCAATGAAGTTGGGACATTGTGTTATACATAAATAAAAACAGAATACAATGATTTGATCTGTTCAATCTATATTTAATTGAATACACTACAAAGTCAAGATATTTAATGTTCAAACTGATAAACTTTATTGTTTTTAGTAAATAATCATTAACTTAGAATTTTCTGGCTGTATCACGTTCCAAAAAAGCTGGGACGGGTGGCAAAAAAGACTGAGAAAGTTGAGGAATACTTATCAAACACCTGTTTGGAACATCCCACAGGTGAACAGGCTAATTGGGAACAGGTGGGTGCCATGATTGGGTATAAAAGGAGCTTCCCTGAATTGCTCAGTCATTCACAAGCAAAGATGGGGCGAGGTTCACCTCTTTGTGAACAAGTGCGTGAGAAAATAGTTGAACAGTTTAAGGACAATGTTCCTCAACGTACAATTACAAGGAATTTAGGGATTTCATCATCAACAGTCCATAATATCATCAAAAGGTTCAGAGAATCTGGAGAAATCACTGCATGTAAGCGGCAAGGCCGAAAACCAACATTGAATGCCCGTGAACTTCGATCGCTCAGGCGGCACTGCAGCAAAAATCGACATCAATGTGTAAAGGATATCACCACATGGGCTCAGGAACACTTCAGAAAACCAACGTCAGTAAATACAGTTCGGTGCTACATCCGTAAGTGCAACTTGAAACTCTACTATGCAAAGCAAAAGCCATTTATCAACAACACCCTGAAACGCCACCGGCTTCTCTGGGCCCGAGCTCATCTAAGATGGACTGATGCAAAGTGGAAACATGTTCTGCGGTCCGACGAGTCCACATTTCAAATTGTTTTTGGAAATTGTGGATGTTGTGTCCTCCGGGCCAAAGAGGAAAAGAACCATCCGGACTGTTATGAACGCAAAGTTCAAAAGCCAGCATTTGTGATGGTATGGGGCTGTGTTAGTGCCAATGGCATGGGTAACTTACACATCTGTAAAGGCACCATTAATGCTGAAACGCACATACAGGTTTTGGAGAAACATATGCTGCCATCCAAGCAACGTCTTTTTCATGGACGCCCCTGCTTATTTCAGAAAGACAATGCCAAACCACATTCTGCACATGTTACAACAGCGTGGTTTCGTAGTAAAAGAATGTGGGTACTAGACTGGCCTGCCTGCAGTCCAGGCCCGTCTCCCATTGAAAATGTGTGGCGCATTATGAAGGGTAAAATACGACAACAGAGACCCCGGACTGTTGAACAGCTGAAGCTGTACATCAAGCAAGAATGGGAAAGAATTCCACCTACAAAGCTTCAGCAATTAGTGTCCTCAGTTCCCAAATGTTTATGGAATGTTAAAAGAAAAGGTGATTTAACACAGTCGTAAACATGACCCTGTCCCAGCTTTTTTGGAACCTGTTGCAGCCATAAAATTCCAAGTTAATGATTATTTGCTAAAAACAATAAAATATATCAATTTGAACATTAAACATCATGTCTTTGTAGTGTATTCAATTAAATATAGGTCGAACATGATTTGCAAATCATTGTATTCTGCTTTTATTTATGTTTAACACAACGTCCCAACTTCATTGGAATTGGGGTTGTAATTTACCAAAGCAAGTATTTAACATTGTTTATTGTTAGTAAATAATTTTTCTTAACATTTTCAATTTTTTTATGTTTTTATATTTTACATGTATTTTAAAATATTTTATTCTATTCATTTTGTATTTTTGTATTATTTTAGTGTATATTTCTGCCATATTATCTTATTTGTTAGAGGGGCAATTGAACAATATTGTGGTTATTATTACAGAACACCACAAGACATCTTTTCAAGCTTTGGTAGCTTTTTAAATCATCTAATTTATAATTATTGTATTTATAATGATGACATGAAGTATAATTTACTGAATTGAATAACTTTGTTGAAATGCAAACGCAGAGTAAATGTAAATATGTCAGTGCAGTAGTTTCATAATAATGTTCATTGTTGTGGTGTTAAACTGTACAGCATCAAACTCAGAGCTGTTTCTAATATTTAGCTCTTTTTTCACAAACTGTACACTGCGGGGGGTACCTAATATTGTGGCACTTTTCTGGCCTTATTTTGATGCCAAGCTTGCTGTTGCCGTTGACCAGACTGATGTGGAGTACTTTACACAGTGTGAAAAAGCAATTTCTCACAGTGGGATTAAGACATCATCTTTAAGTCCCTCGATGGCTCGCACGGACGACTAAATTGAGCAATTACACCGCGACGGGTAGAAGTCTACAAGATAAAGCAATAATTACCGTGACGGGAAGAGCACATAATAACAGAGCAAGACAAGGAACGCACTTTTAAAATAAAATAATTACTGTAAATGATGCACAATACATTGATTTAGTGCACAAGAGCCTTAATAAAGGAATGTTGTGAATTGTTTAATGTCTTAATATTCAAGAGATGCACATATAGAGGAAGAACAGGGAAGTCCATTAATATGTACTTTTATCGAGTTGTCACAAACAACCAACATGAACCTTTTGTCGGGCATTGAAATGCAAAGTAACTCCAGAAAAGGATTAAAGTGGATCGATTTTTTTTTTGCTTTTGCAAGGTTTTCAAAACCAAACAAAAAAAATCTTTGTTCATAGTAACCATTTCAGAATTGGGCATTACCTTTGAAGAGGGCTACAGTGATGTGTGTAACCAACACGAAAAACACAAAACGATCGATTATTGTAACGTGATGAGAAAAATGTTGCAATAAGATGAGAAGAAAAATCTCAATGTTGTTGAATGTGTACCGTCAATTTCAGGTTCGGATTTTGCCTGTGAAGATTCAGACTAGAAGTGTAATCAACACGAAAGCCAGAGAGCTGTCTATGGGTGAAAAACACACAAATGTGAACCTGAATGATGACTTTCTCTTCAGTAATATATAACAATAAACTGAGCATAATTATTTTTCTAAACGCACATTTGTCGTCTATTGTATCTCTGTGCAGGTGTTCCTAATGATGTGGCGTTGTTGTTATTTTTGGAAAGTTACAACAACAAAAAAATGTCGTCTTCCCACAGGGCTATCTGTCCGAGGGTCTGGTCACTAAGTGGTATTGTTCTCCTCGCCTGCTGCTGTCCCCGAACAACTACACGAAGGCTATAGACATGTGGGCTGCAGGCTGCATCTTGGCTGAGATGCTCACTGGACGCATGCTCTTTGCAGGTAACAATATAGGAATTATAGCTACAGCACTGTATACATACAGGTCTGGAAAAAACAAAGAGTCCTAAAAATGTCTGGACCTTTTCGCTATTTTGACCATTTCTCCTTTTCTGCAAAATAAAGCTCTAAAGGAGAAAATTTGTATAAGGAATTCTTGAGTTATGTTGTTAGTACTTTCCAGAATAAAACAAAAATGTTCATTTTACTCAAACTTACCAATAAATAGTGACCATTTTGCATTGGTCTCTTATTTTTTTCCCCAGAGAAGTATTTTCTATTTACATACATGTGCAGTGGTAAATCCGTAATTGTAATTGTCATGTTGTGCTGTTTTTAGCGTACAAATGAGTATTAGGGCCACACTGAAAAGATAATTTAGTCAACAGAGAGGGGAAACGTTCCTTAATGTTGCCAGAAAAAAAAGGTTTGAGGTTAGAAGGTTAAAGTTGTAATGTTTGGAGAATAAACTACTAATTATACAGGTAAACGTATGACCCCCCAAAAAGTATAAACTATAACGAGAAAAACGTCGTTTGAGAATAAAGTGGTAATATGAGTAAACTTGCAAGACAAAATATGTAATGTTTAGGGAATAAACTAATAGTGTTATGAGAAAAACTTTTACTGTTATGAGAATAACATCGTTATACTCTGAAAATTAAGTGTGTAATGTTACAAAAATAAGGTGGCAATAGTACAAGTAAACGTCTCAGATGTGGCCCGCCGCATCATTTTTACGTGGCCATCGAAAGCAAATCATGTTTCTTGCGAAAATACCAAAATCTGCAGTGTCTTCACTTGTAATAACATTGAGATATTGCAAGCATTTTCTGTTACCAATCACTTTTTTTTTTTCAAAAGAAATGTAATAACAGCTGAACAATTATTTTTTTTAGTGGCTTCTGATTTCAAAACTAGTTATCCATCAATTTGTTGTATATATTTGTAATTATATAAGAGAGAAGCCATAACTATGATGTGGCCCGTGACAACAAAAAAGGTTGACACCCCTTGATTTAAAACATAATAATGATGATGATAGTAATAATATTGTGTTGAATGAAATGATTTCTTCAATGATTCAGAGGGTTCGATGCCTGTTGTTCACATATTTAAGAATGAAATATGTCTGTTATCGGAGCTCTCGTATCCGGCTGCTTGTGCTCCGATCAAATTCACCCAAATCGCTTTAGACTAGCTGCGCCAAAAGTTAGATGTGGTCTTCACACAGGAAGGCCTGAGCTAGGATTCGGACCCTGAACCTCAGAACTGTGAGGCATAAGAATATGCAAACCACGAGACTTAACTGTCAGTACTTTTTTTTTTTTTTTCAGTGTGGCACTAATGCTCATTTCCAATTCATAAGATTGGTAGTGGAATTTTAAAAAGCCCTAAGAGCAAGCCATTTCCCTTATTCGATGAATCCCACATCCATAATTCAACATGACATTACACAAGGCGCGTCTGTTGAGAGATTTTCGGTCCTGAAAGGAAGACAGTCGATGTTCTCTGTGCAGTCTCGGTGATTGCCTGAGCAGAATACCAAATGATTCCAGAGTAAGTCTGCGTGTGTTGTTCCTCCTCTATCTTATTTGACCTCCACCGGCCTGCTAGACAACACCGGGGCACAAGAGGCACTTCACTGTTCCAGTCACACCTACAGTTTTTGTTTTTCACCTGAACACCACAGTCCACAAAGCAGCTGAACAATCACTTTTTATTGCTATTATTAATATTTACCACAGGGAACCCAGTGCACTTTCTTTATAATACACTGGCAGTGTTTACCGATAATGTGGGTGAGAAACAAACTGCTAGTTTTGAAAAAATCCGCAAAATATTCAACACACAAATGCTCATAATAATAATGTGAGTGTAATAATGCATTAAGTAAACGGTACCCGGCGGCTAATGTTTTGGTATAGCACTCTCTGCTGGTGTGAAGACGTCCCTACAATAAATTTACTGTTGAAAACCAGCCAGCTATGCTGCAAAATACAACCAGCAGACACTTTATTAGGTACAACTGCACAATCTAATGAGATCCAAGATTATTTCCAGAGATAAATCAAAATATTACCAGAAACTTGTTTGAATATTGGTTGGAAAATATGGAAATGTTACAAGGAAAAACTTGGAATATTACAAGAAAATGGCGCATTTCAATACAAATTTTCAATACAAATGTTGGAATAATGTAAAAAAAAATGGACAATTACAAAAAAGTCATAAAATGTAGTATTACAAGCTAAATGTGTAGGTAAAGTGCCGTAGAAGAAAATAATTAATATTTCAAGGAAACAAATTAAATATTATAGAAGTCAAAATATTACAGGGGAAAAAGAAGTTGAAATAATACAAAAAGATAGTTGGAACATTATAAGGAGAAAGTTAGAATATTCCAAGAAAAATGCTAAAACTTTGCAAGACAATTTTGTGAATACTACAAGAAAAAACGTTGGAATTATCCAAGGGAAATGCTGGAACATTACAAGAAGAAAGTTGGAATATTATTTTTAATATTAGTCCTAACTGGTCTGTCCTTTGCGATGCTGTAATTGGTTACTCTTCCCATCACAGGAGCTCACGAGCTGGAGCAGATGCAGCTGATTCTTGACACTGTGCCGGTAATCAAAGATGAGGACAGACAGGACTTGCTACAGGTGGTTACTCCCATTCTTGACCAGCACAGTATATACAACAGTATAATAATTATCATACAGTGATGATCTTACTGTATTTTTTGTCCTGTTTTACGGTCTAGGTGATGCCTTCGTATATTAACCACGGCTGGAAAGTCAAGAAGCCGTTTTCTGTGCTGTTGCCGGAAGTTAATGCCGAAGGTTAGCAGACACATTTGAGCGACCAGTCTCCTTAAACATAGCGGACGTTAGCTTAGCTCTCCAGAAAGTAAAGAAGATAAATTCATAATAAAAAAAGAACAACATATATATATATATATATATATATTAAACCCAAAGATCAGACATGCAGTCAGGAGATGGGAGAAAGTTCTAGAAAGTCAACCATCACTGCAGTTGAGGCTTTATGGGAGAGTGGCCCGACGGAAGCCTCTCCTCAGTGCAAGACACATGAAAGCCTGCATGGAGTTTATTAAGAAAACACCTGAAGGACTCCAAGATGGTAAGAAATAAGATTCTCTGGTCTGATGAGACCAAGATAGAACTTTTTGGCCTTAATTCTAAGTGGCATGTGTGGAGAAAACCAGGCACTGCTCATCACCCGTCCAATACAGTCCCAACAGTGAAGCATGGTGGTGGCAGCATCATGCTGTGGGTGTGTTTTTCAGCTGCAGGGACAGGGAGACTGGTTGCAATCGAAGGAAAGATGAATGCGATACAGGGATATCCTGGACGAAAACCTTCTCCAGAGTGCTCAGAACCTCAGACTGGGCCAAAGGTTCACCGTCAAACAAGGCAATGACCCTAAGCGCACAGCTAAAATAATGAAGGAGTGACTTCAGAACAACTCCCTGGCTGTTCTTGAATGGCCCAGCCACAGCCCTGACTTAAACCCAATTGAGTATCTCTGGAAAGACCTGAAAATGGCTGCCCACCAACGTTCACCATCCAACCTGACAGAACTGGAGAGGATCTTCGAGGAGGAATGGCAGATGATCCCCAAATCCATCCATTCATCCATTTTCTGAGCCGCCTATCCTCACAAGCGTCGCGGGAGCCTATCCCAGCTGTCATAGGGCAAGAGGCGGGGAACACCCTGAACTGGTTGCCAGCCAATCACAGGGCACCTAGAAACAAACAACCATTCGCACACACATTCACACTTACGGGCAATTTAGAGTTGTCAATTAACCTACCCTGCATGTTTTTGGGATGTGGGAGGAAACCGGAGTGCCCGGAGAAAACCCACCCAGGCACGGGAAGAACATGCAAACTCCACACAGGCGGGGCCGGGGATTGAACCCCGGTCCTCAGAACTGTGAGGCAGATGCTCCAACCAGTCAGCCACCACTTGTTGCATCATTCCCAAAAAGACTCATGGCTCCCTGTAAATGCGGCACACTCAAAGTCTCTTGAGATAACCTGTGTTGTGAATTGGTGCCATATGGATAAAATAGACTTGACTTGACATTCGTCATCCTTTTCCTGCCAGCTGTGGACTTCCTGGAGCAAATCCTGACGTTCAACCCCATGGACCGTCTGACGGCCGAGGCGGCGCTGTCCCACTCCTTCCTTCGCCAGTACTCGTGTCCCGAGGACGAGCCCACCTCGTCCCACCCCTTCCGCATCGAGGACGAACTGGATGACACCCTCGTCGCGGGGCAAAGCCTCAGCAACAGTCTGAGCCGGGCCTCCAGCATCCACTGGGACAGGTAACCCCCCCATATTAACCTCACATTCTAAACAATAAATCATCTTTTTTTCCCATGCGGTGCGTGTACAGCTTGGCAACCGATGTGTGCTGGCAGCAGTCATGCATGCCTTCTGGTCACATGACCTCAGATATGGAAGACACCACCGAGGAAGAGGAGGTACAGAGGGACCCTAGAGCCAGCTGCAACTCACTTCTAGAGGAGGCCCAGGTAGGGGATGCGCATCTACAATTTGTTTTTATACACTATATGTTTGTACGTATTTGATTTTTAAGAGCCGGCACGGTGGGCGACGGGTTAGCCCATCTGCCTCACACTTCTGAGGACCGGGGTTCAAATCCCGGCCCCGCCTGTGTGGAGTTTGCATGTTCTTCCCGTGCCTGGGTGGGTTTTCTCCGGGCACTCCGGTTTCCTCCCACATCCCAAAAACATGCGTAGTAGGTTGATTGACAAATCTAAAGTCGCTCTATGGATGCCTTGGTGGCTGTGTTCCTAGGGTGTTGTTGTTGCCCAGTGTGGTTCATAAAAGGACCACCCTACATACCGAGATCCCTTGTTCACTCGTCGTCTCGTTAGGGTCATATTTGGTTACAGAAACGAGCCTTCAGAATGGACATAAATCAAACAAAAAGAACTCACTTCTTTCCTGTCTTTTTTTGTTTTTCCCATTTATTCCAATTTCTTCAAGGTGGACCCACGTAAATATTCTCACAGCAGCTCCGCCGAACGCTACCTAGAAAACTCCCACTCCTCTCTGGACCGGGCCTGCGGTTTCGGGTTCGGCGACCTGGACTGCGGCCGCTCGTGCGACTACAAGGTGGGCTCGCCCTCCTATCTGGACAGGATCGCGTGGCGGGACGGCAAACCTCAGCACTACTCGGAACCACGGCTCATTCTGGATCTGTCTCACTGGAAGCGCAACACCAGCAACCCTCCAGTGCCCATCCAGCCACTTGGTGGAAGCGTGGAGGACGTGCGGGAGCTGAACACGGATGACCGCGTTGCAGGAACGGGGGATTTATTTCAGGAGATCTTCCGCTGGGTGGAGAGCACCCAGTCCCGTCTGTCCTCACCCAGTCCGAGTCCATCTCTGGAGCGGCACTCCTGCTACACCTGCTCCCCGCCTCTCCCGCTCTCCCCTACAGACCTCTCGACTCCGGTCTTCCACTACCCGAACGTGGAGCCTCATCACTTCACCGACGAGGACAGACTCAGTCCCTCCCCGCCCGTCACCCCTCCATCTCTCTGCTCCCTCCTCCCGTCCTCTCCCACCTCTCCTCGTCTTCCTCCCCCAGCTCTCCCCACTACCACCACTGCCTCCTCCTCTGACTTTCGACCCGACGAGTCACTTCCTGTCAAGCAGAAAGAACGCCTTTTCGACTTGGATGTGTTCATATCCCGAGCGTTGAAGTTGTGCCGTCAGAATAAGGAGAAAGGTGACGGGAAAGGGCGGAGGGAGGAGAACAAACAGGTGAACATCAACAGCAGGTTGCCCAGACCTCCTGAGCACAGGACACCACCACCCCCGCAGACTTAAAGACCACTGCAGGATTTTACACACAAAAGTTTTGTTTTTCCTCTTTCGTAGTATACAGAGTTCCCCGCAGTTCAGCATTTGGAAACCTGCTCAATTGCATGCTTTTTTTTTTTTTTTTTTTTTTTTTTTTAAGAGATTGTTTTCTTCTTCTTAAGTGGCAAAATAGAAAAAAGAGAGGCACACTCACCGTTGCACTTTCAGCTATTTATTGACTCCAACCCCAGATGTCCCACTAGGCCACGCCCCTTAGGGGCACACATCCGAGTAATCAGAAGAATCAGAATCAGCTTTATTGGCCAAGTACGTTACAAGACACACAAGGAATTTGTCTCCGGTACTTGGAACCACTCTAGTATGACAACAAACAGCAACTATGACAAAATATAAATTTAGGACATAAAAAAACACAAGTATGGAGAGTCATTGAGCAATGAAAGTCTACCACTAGTGTGGTGATGCTGATATAATGGCGCACAAATACTACAGTACATACAGTAATGACACATTAAAAATAACTGTTTTTTTCCCTTTACATTCACTTTTATTCTGTCTTTACTATTGTTTCATGCAAAATAAAGTGCAGTTTTTCTTTATTAAAAACTCTAAAATGTTTTTGGGGGGCTGGAATAGATTAGTAGCATCTCAATTCATTTCAATGGGAAAAATAGATTACATATACGAGTAAAACATAAAACACAATGAGCACACTCATGCAGGAGCTGCTGTCGGACACAACTCACGCCGAGACGCAGACTTGCCGACATTATACTCCACCCCCACCAGGCCCCGCCTCTTAAAGGCACATGTGTGTATCTAACACACAGACACTACAATACGTATGTACAGTATTTTCATTTTGTGTTTGGTCAAATACGTCTACTATGTGTTTATAAAGTATGCTTTAATAACTTTAAGTGTGTTTTAACATGTTTAAAGCGTGTGGGAGGGCTAACACCCCCCAATTTTTTTTTTTTATTTTCACGTTTTGTGGGCAGTTCTGGAATGTACCCCCTGCGATACACTGGGGTTCACTGTTATAAGGCTACACTGTATATCATATGTGCGAAACCAGACCAGATCCGACACCCCGCATCGTTATGCAGAAAATATGTAGTGAAATTGCTTTTTTAAAAAAAAAAAAATGTTTTTATTAATTTAAATACTGCCGTTGTTCAAGCATTTTTTTTCACCAAATCCCTTTTTAACATAAACTGGACAATGTACAAAATTATTTGCTTGCGACTATTTTTCATGATTTCTGATTTTAAATCCAATTTGTTGTTGGAAGTCGTTTGATAACAGTCCAATGCAGGGGCAATTTTGGATATGTAATAATAGAACAAGGTGATTACAGTACTGTATACATTTATATAGTTTTCAGCCATAACGGCTATAACTCCTGTGTGGTCCGCAGCGAAAATAAGTTTGACACGGCCGCTTTTTTAAAGGGAATCAGCTGTAAAAGTCCTTTACGTGTTTTTAAATGGGGCAGGATGGTGGAATTTTGGTTTGGACGCATGCCTCAAAGTTCTCAGATTTTGTGTTTAAATCTTGGCTGTGGCCCTCCTGTGTGGAAGTAGCTTGACTTCTTTAGTTCTATCTGTTTGTATTCACCACAGGGACATAAAAAAAAGTATTATTTCAAAGTTAAGGGTGCAACATTGTGGAGTAGATTCTGGGTTCAACTCTGCTGCTGTCCCAATAGACGCTGCACTTGACACCAGACAACTACACATTATGGCTCTCATAGTTTGGTTTATGTTTTAGTATTCCCAGACCCTCAATTTTTAACCAAAATGTCCTTTTTACACACGGGAGGTTCCTCTGACTGTATTAACCGAGGAGTGCCATAGGACAAGAAAATGAAGCTTGCCTGCATAAAATGTACAACTCCTGTCACACGCTTACATTTGCAGGACATTTTGTGTCTGTTGTGTGGTTTTTACAGATTACTTGACTCACATTTTGTGTTCATTTGCATTCACTTGGTTTTGGTTTTAATGTGCAATGCTTTTTTTAAATTTTATTTTTTTACTGATGGCAAATATTGCTCTTTATGGGACTGTTTTTGCATTTGAGAGTACAAAACAACAAACTCTAACGTAAGCCCCCAAATTCTAATGCAATCAACACATTTGAACAATATGAACCTTTGAAATCTAAAAAGGTTATTTATCGTGCTGACCTGTGCCTAACCCTTGAAATGAGTTGCATTTGATGTTGCTTTAGCTCTTCTACAAGGATGCAATAAGTATTATTATTATTATGATTATTATTATGATTATTATTATTATTTACTGTAACTTTGGTCCACAAACACATGCATTCAATGTACAACTGGAAAAAAGAGAGCATTTACAAAAAACTAACTCAAGTTCTATTCACAGTAGACATATAGCACATTTAAACTCACAACCACATTTATAAATTTTGCTTTTCTTCTATCTGTAACAGTGATGTTTAATATAATGTGCTACAAAATTTACTGATTTCAATGATGATTCCAATCCAATGAGCACAGTATTATTATTGTTATTATTATTATTATTATTTACAGTACAGTATCCACTAAACCAGCAATAACTTCTCTCACACAAATTGAACACATTGTTACTGACCTCAATTTCTGGTGAATGAAGAAATGCAGCTGCACACGTATATGTGCCTCTGTACACCTTAATGCTTCCCAACTTGCTTAATGTAAACACAGCCTCTGAATTGCAATCTGCATGCTTTATCAGTACAGGAATATGGTTAACTTGATGTGTCTTTTCTGCAGGCTTTATCTACTTCTTCATTTTGGTAAAGGTGGGAGGTTCAAATGCTAAAGTATGGATAGTTTTTTTTTCAAGTTTTGTGGAGAAAACATAATAAATTAATTTTAAAAATGCTTGATTTGAATTGTTTTTTGTAGCAAGATTTAAAACAGAATTGCGCAAACATAAGAAAGTTTAATATATGTTAAGTTTTTTTGAGAGACGTACTCTCAAATGATCTTTCTCGATAGCAGGGGCGGGAAAATATTGTGCTAATTTTTTTTACTCATAGATGAAGTAAAACAAGTGTATCATAATATAATATTTTATTCTTATCTTTGTTTCAATCTTATTTGTTAATGTAATATTAATTAATAAGCCCTTTGGTTAGTAAAATAAAAGATAATGTAAACAGTATGCAACATTCTTGTTTTACAAATTATTTATTTACTATTAGAAATTTGCAAAAGTTTATTTTCTATTTCATTCTCATTTTTAATTCTATCATTTATCATTCATTCAATTCTAATTAATTAAACAATTAGTTAATAAAATGAACTGTTACATGTCTCAATATTTCTTCATTTGACTTTTTTTATATATATATTTGCAATAACCGAATGAACCAATTATTTAATGAGGGTCGTACTTTGCCCACCACTGCTTTATAGTAATTACGGTAGAGTGGCGTCATGATGTGCGAGGTTAAAAAAGCGTTGTGCATGTTGTTAGTTACGGTAAACGTCGTGAGGCAATCCCGGCTTCTGATTGGCTGAGCGGCCAAGTTCCTCTCCGCCTGGCTTGCCAATCTTCCCTTCCCTCAGTGCATCAGTGGCTTCTGTCAACGAAGCCCTTACTATTGGAACTATGCCGCAGAGAGTTTCTTTTTAAAGACACCGCGGCGGTATAAATCCTCAAAACCAGGTAATTCGTCATTTTAAAAACGTACGCCATTGAGGAACTTGTCAACAGTTGTGAGAGTGAAAGGGATCGAATGTCTGTGACGTGCGCATGCGTCAGTTCAACAAGCCTTTTTTTTTTTTTTTTTAAATATAAAAACAAGACCGTGTGTCATTCATGTATTAAAATAGCTTTTTGAAAATGGCCCACCCTCTGTTAAGTTACTAGCGGGGCGTGAGAGGAGGCTAACTTAGCTTGCTAGTGCGGCTCCATTCATTCTTAATGGCTGCGTCTGCTGTTAGCTTTAAGTAATTCTGCTGTACCGTACAGTCCTTCTAGAGTCTTACGCCCTCCCTCTGTTTTGCGAGTTACACATTAAACAGAGGAAACAAAGTCGCCACCCCTTGTGCTTCAGAAGTATTGTTACCTCCTCTTGGAATGAATGGCGCCATTCACATTTATTCATTCACTCACATTGAGGTGACACTGATCTTGATAGCCTCAGACATCCTAAAACTTGACACATGGAAAAGCATGCCAGTAGGTGTGTTTCTGTGTACACTAAACCTCGAGACGATGATCATTGTCAGTCAAAGAGTGAACACGCACAGTGAAATGTTGTCTCATTACATTACCTCAGGATCAACAAACAGTCGAATATGAAAGGTTGAACATAGGAAGCCGATAGGGAAACCACTTTTTTCCCATAGTATATAAATGAAATACGGTGAATCGCTACCTATTTACGGTTCCCTAGTCACAATTTAACTTCTTCTTGTGACTGAGTTAATAGGAAAGTAGTAATCAAGGACGTATGTTGAAGTGATACATCTCCACTGAGAAATTAAGATCTTCGTGAGAGAGGTTTGTGAGTCTTGCCAGAATTTACCTGGCACACATAAAACACTCAACAGTTACCCAAAAATCTGTGCGTTATACCAGCTTGGTGTTTGCCTGAAAATGAAAACGCTTCAATCAATACTTTGAACTGATTAGGGGGCCATCTGCTCTACTGGGTGGTTGCCAAAAACGGTATCATAGTGGCTCATTTGCTCTTGTAGATCAACTAATTACAAAATGTTAAATTATAATCACTGGCTGTCATCATCATCTGTGTTGTGCACAGTGACTTTTTTTCAATAATTTAATTAATTAGGAATAGGAATCATTTTCTACATTTTTTTTGTGTCAGTTTTACACTTTAAATCTAAACAAATTGTCAAACTAGCTACTGTACTTTCGCAAATAATGACTGGGTGTCATCAGCTTGAGATGAATAAACATGTCCCTCAAATAGTTATTTGTATTTCCTGGAAGTCCGGATTCCCTGTGGCGCCTTGCTGCCTCTCACAGGTCAGTCTTGATACTACGCAATACTTTTGTTTCGGAGGATCGATTGTCAATGTAGCTATCGTTATGAGTCTGGTGTGCTGTGTTGATCATCTTGAGCACACCATACACTATAAGAACAGTACCTAAATACACGGCATTTTTTTTCCTCACCATGTGTGGGGTTGCTCACATTTTTAAAAAATTGCTTAAGATGTAAGAAGGTGTGTACCAAGCTACAAGACATTCTCGGGAAGCAGCAAATCAAATACTGTGGATGTTCATTTGTTCTCAAACTGAGAGGAAGTGGGTGACGTTGGCCCACACTTGATACTTGTTTACGTATTTCCTTTGGCTCCAGAGTACAGGTCACATGCAGAGCTGCCACTTAAAATGACAATTCTATTACAGCCCTCCCCAACCACACACACACACACACACACACGCACACACACAGATCGCCTAAATCAGGTCACCAAAATATTAGAAAGCGCCCATGTCTTCCTATTTGTCATGTGATCTTTTGCTTCGTGTGGCGCAGCAGTGAGCTAAAGATTATGTCCATCCCTCGGAGCTTTGTTTTCACGCAGACCCAATCACTGACGTCGACATGCAGATTAAAGACCTCAGCGCTTCTATTCCTTGACTGTGTGAATTCTCCCTTTTTAGTGTTTTTCTATTGAAACCCCCCAGATTGACTTTATACAAATAATGTGTATCGTAACAAATATGTACATTGGGAAAATGAGCAACCAATCAAAAAAAAAATAATCAAGAAAAAAGTCAAACTAAACTTGTTTTTTTACCCATTAAAAAACATGCACTGCATCTCTTGAGGTCTTCTGCGGCCCATGCAGGCAATCAACAAGTTGGGTTTGACTTTACAGTACATGCGTTTTGTGCTGGTTGCTGCCAAACAGTGCACTGAAGCAGCTACAAAACCTAACAACACTATTATTTCCTGATTTCTTTTGCCGCCCCTTTGGGCCGTTGCTTCATCTCCAAGGTGTTAAGTTTTTCTGAAAAGAGTACTCTCAAAGGATCCAATCTTTCTCGATACTCTTCTCTCACTCTCTGTTTCCTTTCAGCTTTTCAGCTTCCACACTGTGGACAGTCCATCATGTTGTCCCGGCTGAGGAGCAGCTTTTCCTTGAGGCCTGCCTGTGTGTCTGCCTGCAGATGGGCACACACCAAAGAGAAGGGCAAGCCATTAATGCTCAACCCCCGCACCAACAAAGTAAGTGTGCTTTAAACACGTACAATATGGTTTCTCGTAATGAGCGTATGGTTATTGTGCGCCGGAGTGAAAAACAATTACTGTTCATGTACTGTATGCATGTTGTGATGTTACAGTGAAGAAATGGGTTGCATAGTATTGGAACTAAAATGTCTGCTTTAGACCAGATTGATTCCTCCTAGCTTTTCTTTAATGAGAAAGTAGTGTACGGTATTTCCACATATAGTGGCCACAGCAGTATTTATTGACTTACTTCTGCAAGAAGTGTGGCATTATAATTTGTGTACAGATTTTAATAATGTTTAAATTACATTACTTTTTCGATAATTTAAAACAAATCATACATAGTCAAACAATTATTATAATAAATATGGAATCCAATAATATATTATTATATTTTCTTTTACGGCCTCCATCACTCACAGACTCAGCATTTTATGGACTCAACTGCGAAGAGTATCAGGTGTCTATTATGTGTAAATAATTTACTGGGCCTGTGGGGCAGAATTTTTCCACAAATTAATACTAATACTTGTTTAAAATAATATATTTGTTAAAATAGACACCATATTGAATATAAAACAATGTATAGAATAATCAGTATCAGGTTGTCCAATAATATTAGATTTTGCATAGCTCTGTCTCCTCGCGCCTCACTAGCTTTCTCATTTGGAAAAGTGGAGAAGACATTCTCGGGAAAAGTAGAGAAGACATTCTCATTCTTGGTTACAAAATGGGCTTGGTGATATAGCTGGAAGGTCATGAATGAGGCCTGGTCTCACTCTGTGCTGCTTTGGTTCGTAGACCCGAGCAGAAGTGTTGTTGTGCTAAAAATAAACATTCCAGCCTTACATGCAAAACAGGTCCTTCACCAACTGTGATCACGTCTTAGTAATCAGTGGCAATATATAAGTATCATGTTAGCACTAGACCTAATATATTTTCAGCATCACAGTGACTAAACTCGTGAGGAAAATTGTTCCATCAGCATGACTTTGCATTTTGCAGGGGGATTCCTCCACTTGTATGTGTCCCAACAATAAGGAGCCTCAGATGTTATAAATGAGTGGAGGAAGCTCCTGCATACCCACATACATGAACATACGCAGCATCCCCTCCCCCAACCTCACCCCTTCATGTGCCCCTTCTCTCCTTTATTGGCTTCCTGCAGACAACACCCCTCTCTCTCTCTCTCTTTTTTTTTCTTTCAAAAGTGCTTACGGGTGCTCTCTTCTCTCAACTGTCGGCTTCTCCTGTCAGGGGTGAACAAGTCAACTTGTTCTAATGGCACTCTGCCACCTCGTGACTAGACACAGGACCCACGCAGGACCAAAACTGGTAGAATATACCTCAAATAGTGGCTATATGCCTAAATATACTCAGCTGCAGGATACCAGGCATGAGAGAGGAGGCAGTTAGTCTTAGTAATGCATTTTTTATAATGTTTCATCATGATGTGATTTTTTTTTTTTTGGCTTTCTCTTTTTAAACTCCGCCAATTAAAGCAGTGTAATTTGTGGTGAAGTGTACAGCGACGCGTCACACATGCGTAGTATCAGATGTTATAGTCGTGGAAACACCTTTTTTTTTTTTCCCTTCAGAATCAGAATCAGAATCATCTTTATTTGCCAAGTGTGTCCAAAACACACAAGGAATTTGTCTCCGGTAGTTGGAGCCTTTCTAGTACAACAGACAGTCAATTTACAGAACACTTTGGAGACATAAAAACATTGACAAAAAACAATTGTGCAAAAAGATGCAGAGTCCTCTAGCACTTAGAGCAGTTCGAATGACTAATATTGCAATAGTCCGGTGCAATGACCATTGTGCAAAGGGCGCTGAGACTTCAAGGAGTGTATGCGGTTTAAAGTGACGAGTAGTGCGATCATCTGGGACAATGTTGGTTGTGCAAATGTTACAGATACTCCTCAATCAGTGTGCAAATGGAGCAGATGCTACTCTGGCATGAGTGGCCAATATATGCAAATAGTGCAGCATGGCGAGACAACTACAGTGAGTGCACGAGTAATACATAATTGGCCCCACAGAAATGTGACAACGAACTCAAGTCAAAAAATTGCCAGCTTATTGTAATGGAATTATAGGTTAGGTGTTTAAGAAGTTGATTGCAAGAGGGAAGAAGCTGTTGGAATCTCTGATAGTTCTAGTTTGCATTGATCGGTAGCGCCTACCTGAGGGAAGGAGCTGGAAGAGCTGGTGACCGGGGTGCGGAGGGTCCGAGAGGATTTTGCATGCTCTTGTCTTCGTTCTGGCAGCGTGCAAGTCCTCAAGGGTCGGTAGGGGGGTACCGACAATCCTTTCAGCAGTTTTGATTGTCCGTTGCAGTCGGAGTTTGTCCTTTTTTGTAGCAGCACCAAACCAGACTGTGATGGAAGAACACAGGACTGATTTGATGACCGCTGTGTAGAACTGTCTCAGCAGCTCCGGTGGCAGGCCGTGCTTTCTCAGAAGCCCAGAAAGTACATCCTCTGCTGGGCCTTTTTGAGGACGGAGTTGATGTTGGTCGCCCACTTCAGGTCCTGAGAGATTGTAATTCCCAGGAACTTGAAGGTCTCGACGGTTGACACAAGGCAGCTAGACAACGTGAGGGGCAGCTGTGGCGAAGGATGCCTCCTGAAGTCCACGATCATCTCTACAGTCTTGAGCGTGTTCAGCTCCAGGTTGTGTCGGCCGCACCGCAGCTCCAGCCGCTCCGCTTCCTGTCGATATGCAGACTCGTCACCGTCCTTGATGAGGCCGATGACAGTGGTGTCATCTGCAAACTTCAGGAGTTTGACAGTCGGGTTCGCTGAGGTGCAGTCGTAACGTGTAGAGAGAGAAGAGCAGCGGAGAGAGGACACAACCTTGGGGCGCCCCAGTGCTGATGCTGCGTGTGGATGAGGTGGCCTCCCCCAGCCTGACCTGCTGTGTCCTGCCCGTCAGAAAGCTGTAAATCCACTGGCAGATGGCAGATGAGACGCTGAGCTGGAGAAGCTTGGTTGAAAGGAGTTCAGGGATGATGGTGTTGAACGCTGAGCTGAAGTCCACGAACAGGATCCTCGCGTAGGTCCCTGCACTATCGAGGTGTTCTAGGATGAAGTGCAGTCCCATGTTGACTGCATCATCCGCAGACCTGTTCGCTTGGTAGGCAAACTGAAGGGGGTCCAGCAGGGGACCTGTGACACTCTTGAGGTGGTCCAGCACGAGACGTTCAAAGGACTTCATGACCACAGATGTCAAAGCGACAGGCCTGTAGTCATTCAGACCAGAGATTGCAGGTTTCTTGGGGACTGGAATGATGGTGGAGCGTTTGAAACAGGATGGAACTTCACACATTTCCAAAGATCTGTTGAAGATCTGAGTGAAGACTTGAAGGGGGAAAAAAAAGTTTCATTGAAGTGAAGCATTTTTGTTCAAGGAAAAACAAGAGGAGCATTCAGTTGTTTAAATGGGGAAATTGAGGCCTCAGTTTGTTCAAATAAAATTGTCAGGCGGGTTGAGACTTTTATTTGTTCAAGCGGACTCTTCAAGTGGAAAGGGAGAGGAGGCATTTATTTGTTCTCTATTCTCATGGGGGGGGGGGGAAAGAAGTCTAATTGACATTCAGTGTTTATTTGTTCAAGAGGACAGAACACCTAGCGATAGACTGATGCATGTGTCCATTAGAGCGAAAATACAAAAGGAAAACGTAGACCAGTGCTTCTCAATGTTTGGTACGGGTACCAATAGTGGTACGCGGGCTTTCTCTAGTGATACGTTAAAGAATCTCTGAACTAAATACAAATAAAACAAATACATTTAAAACATGAAAAACATAAAATATAATCTAGCATTTTACAATGAATGAAAATCACTATGTCAAGAACATAAAGGAAGGTACAAATTAAAGCACAGCTACAGTTCAGTTGTATTTAACTTTTAAGTACATTCACAGTACAATACATACAATGCAAACAATTTGCATTTAATCTTTAAGTATTTTTTTTTTTTAGACAATCCAGGTACAATTTTATTTAGCTTTGAAGTACAATACATTTTATAAGTACACTTTTTCTAATTTCCAATATTTAAGCGCAGTGTTAATGTTCAAACTGTGCATAAAGTTTCGCTGGTTAATAAGAATATTAAATATACTTTGTATGAGTAAAACCTTTTCCTCCTTTTTGATGATCACTTGGCCTACTACACTACTGTATTTTAATGTTGGTCATAATTGTTGTATTTGATGTAATAATTTTGAGAGCCACTGCCGTAGAGGGTACAAATGAATGCGATAACCAGCGAAAATTTTACAGCCTTTTGTAAATGCGAATGCAACTCAGCAGGTGGCTACTGTATTTTGTAAGATGTTTTTGACTGTTGTCACTTTGTGTTTCCCCAGGGAATGGCCTTCTCTTTACAGGAGCGACAGATATTGGGCTTGCACGGCCTCCTGCCTCCGAAGGTAGAAACACAAGACCTCCAGGCCATGCGCTTCCAGAACAATCTCAAGAAAATGACAGATCCGCTTGAAAAGTAAACGCATATTGCAACAAGCATTGAAAGAACCCTTATTTTACGCTTTATTTATCCTGTTTGACTGTACAGGTACATCTATTTAATGGGCATCCAGGAGAGAAACGAGAGGCTCTTTTACAGAGTGCTGATGGGAGACATCGAGGACCTGATGCCCATCGTCTACACCCCCACCGTTGGCCTGGCCTGCACACAGTACGGACACATCTTTCGACGACCCAAGTAAGGAATCCATAAAGAACTGACTCCACATTTTTATACTGCTTATCGGGGTGGGCAGTGGGCAACATATTTCCCTGATCTATTATTAAATCAGGCCCATCTAATATTTGTTACATTAATTTAACATTTTTTTAATTTAAATTATTAAATTAATATTTTAATGTTTTATTAGTTTTTTCATGAAATTATTGGTTGCCAGAGGGGGAAAAAAACAATTGCATGTATGAAGAAGAAATGGGTTGCATAGAAGTAAAATGTTTCCCTTTGACCAGATTGACGCCTCCTAAATATCTATAAGGGGCGAGGTCTTGAATTTTTCATTTTTATAAAAATATTTGAACAAAACATTTTCATTTAACAAAAAGCATACATGTGAAAATAATAAACTACAACATAAAAAGTTATTGTAATAAATATAAATACATTTTTAATAATTGTTTTTAAATTTCTAATAAATTATTTAGTCATTAATATCAAATATTAAAATTAACAACGTGACATAAATTGAAAAATTTATGAATTCCTATTTTAAAATATCAGAATTAGTTATTTTACATATTTAGCTTTTTTTTTTAAACCTCATCGGGTTATATTTAAAAATTAATTGTGGCCTTTGAGCACAAAAGTTTGCCCATCTGTTATGTACCTGACGTGAAAACAAACAAAAAGATATCTGAAGTCTAATTGTTCTCTCACAAGGGGCTTGTTTATCTCCATTCTGGATAAAGGACACATCCGCTCCATCTTGGACAACTGGCCAGAGACCAATGTGGCTGTGAGTACCGTCTCCTAAAGATTTGAGAAAGTTTAAGAAAAGTCAAAACGGTCGTACAAATAACACTTAACACAACGCTACAACTTGTAGGCAGTCGTCGTGACCGATGGAGAACGTATTTTAGGCCTGGGCGACCTGGGTGTTTACGGCATGGGAATCCCTGTTGGCAAACTCTGCCTGTACACAGCATGCGCCGGCATCAGACCTGAGAAATGTCTGCCTGTCGTGATTGACGTCGGCACGGACAACGAGGTGGGAAGGCGCTCTGTCACCTCCCGAGCTGTATAATTCCGTCATTCCCTACACGTCTGCTCTCGCCCACCAATCAGACTCTCCTCAAGGATCCGCTCTACATGGGCCTGTACCAGAGGAGAGACCGCTCTCAGGCTTATGACGACCTCATCGATGAGTTCATGGAGGCCGTGGTGGACAAATATGGGCAGGACACGCTGATCCAGTTTGAGGATTTCGGGAACCACAACGCATTTCGCTTCCTCAGGAAGTACAGGGAGAAGTACTGTACCTTCAATGATGATATCCAAGGTTCAGTAATTATGCTCAAAATACTGTAGGATACTGTAGTTTTTCGCTCTAGTAGACACCATGAAAGTTGTGTCGTCCACTTGAATAATTAAACCCGTATTTGTTTCCCGTCACTTTGTGGCTTTAATTTCGTAGACCAGACGTGGCATCTGTAAAGCTGATGTTTACGGCGGAGTTTTATGAGAAAGTGCTGCTGTTTGCAGTGGAGAAAAAGCAGCTTGAAATTGACAAGAAATACAACTTTTTAATATTCTTTAATGTTATTACTGAAAATTACTGGTAACCTCCCAAAAATGTACCTCACCTCAAAATGACACTTCCTTTATTCCCCTCAGGAGAAAACAAGGCTTGTAATTACCATTACTATGAGTGATATCACCATGTGTCGCAATGGATTTACCATCGCAAACGCCACTTGCATAGCAGACTTGGTATCTGTAAAGTTTAAGTTTATGGAGGAGTCTAAAAAGATGTGGAGAAATCAGATTTTTTTTATTTGTTATATATATATATATATATATATATATATATATATAACAAATAAAAAAAATCTGATTTCTCTTTTTTCTATATACATATATATATATATATATATATATATATAGGCGGCACGGTGGACGACTGGTTAGAGCGTCAGCCTCACAGTTCTGAGGACCGGGGTTCAATCCCCAGCCCCGCCTGTGTGGAGTTTGCATGTTCTCCGGTTTCCTCCCACATCCCAAAAACATGCACGTTAATTGAACACTCTAAATTGCCCGTAGGTGTGAATGTGAGTGCGAATGGTTGTTTGTTTGTATGTGCCCTGCGATTGGCTGGCAACCAGTTCAGGGTATACCCCGCCTCCTGCCCAATGATAGCTGGGATAGGCTCCAGCACGCCCGCGACCCTAGTGAGGAGAAGCGGCTCAGAAGATGGATGGATGGATATATATACATAATTTTCTGCATGTTTTTCATTGTAGGCACTGCAGCTGTGGCCCTCGCTGGTCTGCTTGCAGCTCAGAGGGCCACTGGGAAGCCCATCACAGAGCACCGAGTGCTTTTCCTCGGAGCTGGAGAGGTTAACTGATGGTTACGCAGTCCATTTTGTTTAAAATAATAATAATAATAATTTAGTAATTTTGTACTCACTATTGGGCCCATAGGCTGCTCTCGGCATCGCGAACCTGATTGTCATGGCCATGATGGAGTCGGGCATGTCGCAGGCGGATGCCAGGCAGAAAATCTGGATGTTCGACAAAGATGGCTTACTCGTAAAGGTCAGCAGATGCAATAAGGATGCGGAGAAGCTGTCTGTGTTGCTTCCTGTCTGGCTGAATGAAGTTATCCCCTTCAACAAATGCATCGTTATTGATTGGCTGCGCTGTTTGTGTCTTCAGGGAAGGTTGCAGGCGACGGACGGCAACCAGGAAGCATTTGTTCATGACAGTCCTGGTGACGTTCACAGCTTTTTGGATGCTGTCAACACCATAAGACCCACAGCTATCATTGGTAAGACGTGCAGTGCGTAACTCAAAAACAACTTAAGCTAATTCCACAAAACTTTCTACTAAATACTGACCAAAAGGTCTGAATATTTATGGCTGTGTGATATTTCAGTTTTTTTTTTCAATAAATCTGCAAAAATCTCAAGAATTACATTTGTTTCTGTCAATATGTGGTGCTGTGTGTACATTGAGGGAAAAAATGAATTAAAATGATTTTAGCAAATGGCTACAATTTCACAAAGAGTGAAAAATTTAAGGGGGTCTGAATACTTTCCGTACCCACTGTATATAAGAAGTCATTGTATATTACATTTTTGTCTTAGCTCTCTTTGCTTTTTGGCTGTGGAGAAATCACATGGTTCTATTGCTTCATAGTGAGACATCCATTTTGACTTAAGTTAGAACCTCAAACACATCGCCGTGATGTACTGATAGCTCGCCAGGCCCGTTCCAATAATTCGCCAAGTACTCAGAAATACAACAGCACACATTTCATTCATTTTTTGGCAAGCTCAATCTAAATTCCCATCAAATCAAAATTTCAATGTGTGTTAAGCGCAGACTTCCACTAAAGTCTAACTTTGAACGTTTATCTCGGCCACCGGCAGGCGTGGCGGGAGCCGGTCGACTGTTCAGCCACGATGTCATCAAAGCCATGGGCGCCATGAACGAGCGGCCCATCATCTTCGCCCTGAGCAACCCCACTGCCAAAGCAGAGTGTACTGCCGAGGATGCCTACACGCTGACAGATGTACACAATTTACGGCTTTGCAAATGATTTATGCCCAGTACAGTGAACCCCCACATATTCGCAGTAAAGAATTCTCAAGTTTGCTCGTTCATAAATTTTTGGGGGGTGAACCTACCCTGTTATTTGCTGAAAAAATTGCCTATTTGCTGTTTTTGTTTTTAAAACATAGTTTCGTCGAATAGAAAAAAAACAGTGTTTTGCTGCCATTTTGTTGCATTTGTAGACAATTCCAAACCCTTTTTCTTTTTTTTTTTTGCTTTTTCTGATTTTCGCTCTGTCCCCGTCCCCTGCAAATAGCGGGGGTTCACTGTATCAGGATTTATTGTTAATTTTAACAACGCTCCACACACATGCACAGGGTAGATGTCTTTTTGCCAGCGGTAGTCCATTTAATCCCGTGACTCTGAGTGACGGACGAGTCTTCACTCCTGGACAAGGCAACAACGCTTACATCTTCCCAGGTGAGCAACACAAAGGAAATGCTCTTTATTGTTCAGGAGCAGGTGATGGAATTTCCTCACCTGGATTCTCTGTGCTCAGCCTCAGGTTATTAAGTCATTATATTTATTGTTAACCCGTGTGCGTGTGTGTGTCTATGTCCTGTGGACAAGTGGCGAGCGGGGTTGATTTATTTTGATTTATACATTCATGAGTCGCTTTTTTTTTTTTTTTTTTTTTGCTTAAGTGCTTACAAATAAACTTTTGATTGATTTGATTAATTGATATCACAATGTAGACTCATGTTTTTGTGTGACAGGTGTGGCTCTGGCTGTCATCCTGAGCGGAGTGCGCCACATCAGTGACACGGTGTTCTTGGAGGCCGCCAAGGTCTGTGATTGCTTGAGGTTTTTTAAGCGTATGAGAGTGAAGCACTGTTTGATGTGGCTTTTCGTCTGTATGTTGTGTCAATGCTAACTGGTGTCGCTTTTCTGTTAGGCCACCACGGTTATCCATATGTTTATCTACATCTGTTGACATAACATCAGCAATTTGGCTGTTTACTTCATGTTTGTCGTATAGTCATCTATACACTGCAATTACAAATGATGAAATAAGCTCTCATAATAAAGACATAATATTTTGAGGAAAAAATACATATTTAATGATATTACAGGCAAGACTCTAGAGAGAGACAGTGGACTGTTGCGTTTACATTTTTTGTTAAAAATAAAAAGTTCTAAATAGCTACTTTAATAAACTTTAAATGTTGAAAGAGGAAAATATATACAGTAATGTATAATGATCAAAAGTAACAAATAATATAAAAAGTTGGTCATTATAACATGTTTTTACTCTGGTTCTAAATTTGTTCGGAGAGTATGAACAAAAACAAGTATTGATGAATCGCAGTTTTGTGCGTCAAACATGCATATGCACGATTTAAGCATACATTTGTGCGTACGTATGGTTATTGAATGAGGACCAAAATGTTTTTCTCTTAATATTATGAGTTTAACCCCATAACATTCCAACTGGAATTTTGTCTTGTAATATTCTGACTTTATTCTTATTTTCCTGTTTTATCTCGTAATATGTTTTTTCCCCTCCTAATGTTATGTCATTTCAACTTTTAAAATTGAAGAAATATTTATTTTTCAGAGCGGCAGGGTGAGCGAATGGTTAGCACATCTGCCTCACAGTTCTGAGGACCGGGGTTCAAATCCCAGCCCCACCTTTGTGGAGTTTTGTATGTTCTCCCAGTGCCTGTGTGGGTTTTCTCTGGGCACTCCGGTTTCCTCCCACATCCCATAAACATGGGTGGTGGGTTGACTGAAGACTCTAAATTGCCCGTAGCCGTCAATGTGTGTGCGAATGGTTGTTTGTTTGTTTATACGTGCCCTGCGATTAGCTGGCGACCTGTTCAAGGGTGTACCCCACCTCTCGCCCGACGATAGCTGGGATAGGCTCCAGCACACCCGCGACCCTAGTGAGGATAAACCGGTACAGAAAATGGATGGATGGATTTCTTTTTCAGTGTGGCCCAAAGACTCCTTCCTGCTTCTCAAATTCTACTAAAACATGAAATATGACAACAACCTGAAAATGGAGTTGAAATATTCTGTGGTTGCATTTTGTCATTAAATACAGATTAGCTGGCCAACATTGTGTCCACTCTGTGTATTTCACATGCAATAAATTGTACTGTTTGTCTTGCAGACGCTGGCAGAGCAGGTGACCGACAAAGAGCTGGAAGAAGGCCGACTGTACCCGCCTCTCTCTAACATCAGAGAGGTTTCTCTCCAGATGGCTGTGAAGGTAAGACTAATGCACATTTTCAGAGCACTTCATTTTCATTACATTTCCTGTTGATTCATGTACATTGGTACCTCGACTTATGAGAAATGCGACTTAAGCGTCTTTCAAGACATGAGCTGTCGGTAGGCTGATTTAAAAAAAAATAATAATTATTATTATTCATTTATTTATTTATTTGTCTTGAGTTGTGAACAAAAATTTAGTTACCAGGTGGTGGTGGTGGTGGTAGTGAACGTCACAACAAGCAGCAGTTTGGCAGATGGCGAACAATTCTTCAAAAAAGAGTTTTCCTCCTGTTTATTGTTACCTGTTACAGAATATAAGGCCGTCCCCTACACTGAAAATCATCTTGTTGCAGGGATAGAGAAGTATTTCTTGGCTATATACAATGTTGCGTTTTTTCTGTCATACAGTTTTATTTTTCTATTATGCATAAAATTGGCCAGCGACCCTAGTGAGCATAAGCGGTACAGAAAATGGATGGATGGATTATGCATAAAAATGTTTTCTGCTAATATTACAACTTTATTTGCTTAATATGACGTCAGCCAGTGTGTTCCTACAATGGCATAAAGTGTAACTAAGCTCTCTTGACTGTGTACATGTATACGCAGGTAGTGGAGTTCGTGTACGCCAAAGGCATGGCGTTCCGCTACCCGGAGCCGCTGGACAAGAATGCCTTAGTGCATGCCACCGTGTGGAACACAAACTACGACTCCTTCCTACCTGACACCTACGACTGGCCTGGGGTCAGCTTCAGCCCCGACTCTAATCACTAGAAGTACACTCACTCCTCCTTTAGTTACCTTATCCACTCCATTCATTACAATCACGCTGCAAAGGACAACTGAATATGTATTATGTTACATTTCAGCTGCCATCTGACAGCATGGCCATTTTAGTTTGGAATTGTCACTGTTCTATATATAACTTCAACACTTGCATCCCCTAGTGGTGATAAAGGGCAGCACAAAAATATAGTTTAAGCACTGAAAGCTTTGAGTTGCACTAGCTGAGCAAACAATTTATTGGCATTTAGATTAAGCAGGGTACCCATATTTTGCGATGATTTTTTTTAATGTGAACGAACCCACACAGGGTAAGGAACATTTTTTTTTATTGTGTGTGGCGTACTCAAGATGAGAAACTCCAATCGTGTTTAACAGGTTTAACATTTACAAGTACCAGGTCTGACCGTTTTATGAACAGAATCAGGAGGGAAAAGTCAGTTGTGTGTGTTTTATGTTGTTGGGCTGCCAGCAAATTAAAAGGATTCTATTTGTGTATTAAGTCTCCTTTAAAAGTACGCAATCATTCACTTGCTGGACATTTTCCTTGGAGAAGTCTTGAATCAGACATATTTTAGTTTGAGTACACCATTTCCGCTCACTTACATTCTTAAAAAATATTTATAATTATGCGACGCTGATTGAAGAAGTTTCTAACCTTTTTAATTATTCAAAATACCAATGCAGTAATATATTTTCTGTGCCTTGCAGATTTTTACAGCTAAATCAACATGAAAAGAAGGAGTAAAATATGTAGGTATATTTTTCTATTGTACTGTAGGTGTGTGTTCAGATGTTTTGTGCACAAAAGGCAACTTTATTTATTGCTTCATATTGCTGCATAGTTTAGTCATTGTGATCTCACACACTGGAAACATGCAAACCCCACGGCCTAAAAGTAAATATGAACCAATTACCTTGATATAAACTTGAGGTATAGGACATTGTTGAATGCCAGGACATCTTTTAACACTGTTTTAATCAATTGTAATCATCTGTGCTGCCGCCAAATGACTGCTAAACGTCAAGTTTGTTAGATGTCGTATCCAGGATACAGCTTTTACTGTCATACTGAATGTAGTCTGTTTAAAATGTATGTATTTTAAGAAAATCTCAATTAAGTGTTGTCTGTGTTGCCATTGTACTGTATGTCATTAGTGTATATGTATTGTGGTACCATAAAATGTTTATTTGTACTGAATAGTAAAATGGCCTCACCCTCTGTTTGCTGAGAACCCAATATTGATGCCGCTTAACAATAATTGTTTGTTTAAAGAGGTGAATAAAAATGTTAAAATGTACACTTTCGTGTATTGTTTTCTATTGAGACGATTTACTAATCCTAAAGTCTTTGAACGCACCACCACCGTCGCACGTTTTTGGTCATCTTTGTGCGACGAGAGTTGTCGCACAAAGGAAGCTGCTTTTAAGGAAACCTAAAACAAAAAACGACGTTTGTGTTGCTGCTGCTTTTTAGTGGCCATGAGCATGGACGTGACTTTCCTGGGGACGGGCTCGGCCTATCCGTCCCCTCACCGCGGCGCCTCGGCTCTGGTGCTGCGGAGCGAGGGCGACTGTTGGCTGTTCGACTGCGGGGAAGGGACGCAGACTCAGCTGATGAAGAGCCACATACGAGCCGGTCGGTCCGAGTCGTCTTGGTGGTCCTACGACCACTTCTACTGCTACTACGACGCCATGACATCTACTAAGCTACATTTATTCTTCTTCTTACTACCTCCTTTCCCTCCAACTACTATTACTAACTGCTACTACCTCCTTTTCCCCCTCCAACTACTATTACTACCTCTTACTACTCCTACAATCATGCTTGCAGTGCTATTACTCCTCATCATCATGTCGCACCAAAACTTTGGGCAGTATGTTTTGCTACTACTATAGCGCTACTACCACCACTGCTACTAGTACCTGATATTACTGCTACCTACTACAACACTACATTCTAGCACTATCACTACTAGCTCGACTACCACCACTAGATAGTAGTACTTACTACAAACCCTACTTACTGCAACTACTACTACCACTACTAGGTATTACTACCGACCACTGCTACAACCTGCCATTACTACTGTTACCTACTAATTCTATTACTTCTACCTGCAAATATTACTTATATTACTACTAATATTGCATTTACTAGTATGTGACTTTTAAAAGGGTTAGTACCTCTTTAAAAAAAGTAAATCCAAACAATCAAAACAGAAAAGTGTCCACTTTGCTCAATTTGAAGTCTGAATTGAATTTTAAGTCTGCTTAATTTGAAAACAAAAAAACAAAAACATTTACACCAATAGGTAAAAATAAATAAAATCTATAATACACTTGATTCATTATGTCGTCATTATAAAGTTAAGAGTAGGTTTGTGTAAAAAAAAAAAAAAAAAAAAATCTGCATCGGGAGAGAAGCAAAAGCGAACTTTCACTTTCGTTTCGGCTGTTCCCTGCACGAGATCTATTCAAGGACCACCAATAAGACAGGAAACCTGAAAAGCAGATGAAAAAAAAACTCTGTCAATGAATGACAACTAACAACATCAATGACACAAAGATTGCAAAAATGCAGAAGTTATTTTATTGCTTTGGCCTGAGCACAAAACACTGTTAATTAAAAAAAAAAAAAAAAAAAAAAAAATCACTATTTTCTTTTGCGTTGTGCTACTCAAGCGTATGAAAGCATGAGAACTAACAGATTGTGTTCTATGTTTTTAGGTCGCATCAGCAAAGTGTTCATCTCTCACCTTCACGGCGATCACCTGTTTGGTCTCCCGGGCCTCCTCTGCACGGTCAGCCTCAACTCGACCTCCGATCCCGAGCCGGGCGTCAAGTGCGTGGATGTGTTCGGGCCCCGCGGCCTCCGCCATTTCCTGCGAGTGACGCTGGGCCTGACGGGCTCGCAGCTGCTCTTCCCGTACGCCGGTGAGCACACCACGAAAATCACTTCATTGCCCGTTATGAATCATATTCACATTCTGAATATTGCTCCTTGCACCAGTTCATGAATTGGAGCCCACACAAGACCAAAGTCCAGAGGGGGGTCAGCTCAGTCCCGAGGTTTGTGCTCGTTCTTGATTTTATTGCAATCAAATAAAAGTCATTTTTAAAATATTAATAAGAAAATATTTTCCATAAGAGAAGTAATAGTAATACTAAGAGATGCAGCATGTTTTTCCTATAAAATGATTGAAATATATTCTTTTAAAAAATGTCCAAATGAATATATAATCCATCCAGCCATCCATCCATTGTCTTCCGCTTATCCGAGGTCGGGTCGCGGGGGCAGCAGCCTCAGCAGGGAAGCCCAGACTTCCCTCTCCCCAGCCACTTCATCCAGCTCTTCCGAGGGGGATCCCGAGACGAGAGACGTAGTCCCTCCAACGTATCGTGGGTCGTCCCCGGGGTCTCCTCCCGGTGGGACGTGCCCGGAACACCCCACCAGGGAGGCGTCCAGGAGGCATCCTAAACAGATGCCCGAGTCACCTCATCTGGCTGCTCTCAATGCGGAGGAGCAGCGGCTCTACTCTGAGCCCCTCCCGGATGACCGACCTTCTCACCTTATCTCTAAGGGAGAGCCCGTACCCCCTGCGGAGGAAACTCATTTCGGCCGCTTGTATCCGGGATCTTGTTCTTTCGGTCACGAACCACAGCTCATGACCACAGGTGAGGGTAGGAACGTAGATCGACAGGTAAATCGAGAGCTTCGCCTTTCGGGTTAGCTCCTTCTTCACCACAACGGACCGATACAAAGTCCGCATCACTGCAGACGCTGCACCGATCCGCCTGTCGATCTCCCGTTCCATTCTTCCCTCGCTCGTGAACAAGACCCCAAGATATTTGAACTCCTCCACTTGGGGAAGGATCTCATCCCCGACCTAACCTCTCCTTGAGCCGTCACCTTATCGTGGTGGAGGGGTTTGTGTGTCCCAATGATCCTAGGAGCTAAGTTGTCTGGGGCTTCACGCCCCTGGTCGGGTCACCCATGGCAAACAGGTCCTAGGGGAGGGACAAGACAAAGCACGGCTCCAAAAACCCCTATGACGAACAAAATGTATGGTTCTAGGTTTCCCTTTCCCGGACGGGTCACCGGGGCCCCGCTCTGTAGCCGGGAGGTGGGGCTCGAAGGCGAGCGCCTGGTGGCTGGGCCTGTACCCATAATTAATAAAATAGACTCTAAAATATATTTTTATTTAAAGAAAAATCCATTTATATGCATTAGTTTAAAAGGTGATGCATTCAGATAAATTGATATTTTATTTAAAATATTTTTATAGCAAGTACAAGTTTCATGTATTTTTTAAATTAACTAATATGTGTACTGTATATAATATGAAAGTAATCATTGCTAGATAAATCACACAGATATTTTTAAAAAACTAGTTTTTATTATGTATTATTTATTTATTTTTATTAATTGTTTTGTTTATTTTATTTATAATAAATATTATTATTATTTTTATTTAGCGCTTTCAAAATGACCAAAATTGAGTTTATCCCACGCTCGTCCTCAGTAATTCCATAAATTCCTGTGTTATAGTTTGCCCATGCTTTATGCTTTTTTTGTTTGTTTGTTACATTCATAGACTTGGTTATACAGTTATCGTGTTCTTTGTCTTTAGGTGACGGCAGAGCGCGGGCCGCCGCTCCCTCAGGAGCGTCCCGGCAGAAACATCTCATTGGACGCTTCCGACGCTTACTTCCTTTTTGAAGACGACAGGTTTGTAGTGAAAGCCTTCAGGTTGTTCCACCGCGTCCCCTCTTTCGGATTCTGCGTGCACGAACGCGACCGACCCGGAAGACTCAAGACGGAACTGCTCAAACAGCTCGGTACGTCTGCATCTTTTTGAGGTTTATGTACACAGTGGACACAACATTAAGTACACCTGCTTGAGCTCCAGTAAAACAACGGATGGCAAAATTGTGCACCAAGTACCACCTAAAAAAAAATCTTAGCTCCCCATGTACCACCACCATGATCACCATTAAAATACAGAAGTGCGGTAGCTGTTCATCATTACCTGGAAAAGAGATGTAAGCCATGCTAACATTATGCACAGTTTCAACATTAACATTGCGCTCAAATATAAGGGTAAATAAACTACTTAAATAAAGATTCAGTTAAAATTTACAACACATAAGCATTAAATAAAATGTGGACCTAAATAAAAGTTCTTAAGTATTAAATGCAAACGTATTGAACTTAAAAAGTTAAATACAGTACAACTGAAATGTATTTGGGCAGTGATTCTTTTGCATACGCGTACTACACTTGAGAACCACTGTAATACAACAATGAATTAAATGGTAGTCTCGTGGTGCTTTTGAATTTTAAAAAAAATATATTTTTTAGGTGCGTACAATTACTATTCTAAACAATTTAAAAACTTTAATTAAAATGTTTTAATAAATCAAATAATAAAAAATAATAATTCTAACTTTAAAAAAACCCATCAGTTATTAAAAAAATATTCAAGTTTAAATTTTTTAATAAAAAGCCCTTTTTTTAAATTAAATTATTATAATTATAATGCTGTGTCATAATCTTGTTGTTTTTTTACTGAAACATACTTTTTTGTGAATGGGATATAATAATAGGATGTTTAATTGTTGCATTATCCTTTTTCAAAGAAATAAATGTTTTAAAACATCTAATTCAACAATTTTTCCAACTAAAAAATAAAAATATTAAATGATTGCGCAATTCCTTTTTTTTTTTTTTAAATAATAAATAAAACAGCTACTACATAAAATATCAATTGTTGTATTTGACAAATGAAAACAAAAATGCAGAATGAAACTAACACAATGTTCCACTCTGGGAAAAAAGTAAGAGACCAAAAACACACTGGACCTTTTATGGTATTTTGGACATTTTTCATTTTCTGCAGATAAATCCTCCAATTGATAATATTTGTTTTGCGAATTTGGGCATGACTTTATGTTGTCAGTAACTTTATAGAATGAAACAAAAATCCCAATTTTCTCAAACATCCATCAATCCATCCATTTTCTGAGCCGCTTATCCTATTTTCTCAAACATATATCTATAATTAGCAAAATGTGAGAAACTGATCATTTTTGCAATGGTGTCTCAGTTTTTTTTCCAGAGCTGAAAAAATATTATGGTTGCATAATATTTTTTTCATAAATGTCACCTGGCCTTCGGCTGACTTTAAAAACTGGCATTTTTTAAATTTAAGACAGTAAAACCCTGCACTGTAAGAACTGTAAGAAATATTACGCCTTACAAAGATGGTAACACTCACATTTTCATTTGTCAGAGTTTACATTGAGTTTGTGGTCTTCCTCAGGCCTGAAGCCCGGTCCGCTTTACGGGCGTCTCAAAGCGGGTCACCAGGTTCTCCTGGAGAACGGACGCGTGATCTCGCCCGGCGAGGTTCTGGAAGAGAACGTCCCCGGGAGGAAGGTGTGCATCCTGGGGGACTGCAGCTCGGCGCCGGGCGGCGTCCTCGCCCTCTGCCGGGAGGCCGACCTCCTGGTCCACGAGGCCACCCTGGGGGAGGCGCACGCGGACAAGGCGCTGGAGCACGGGCACAGTACGCCCGGGATGGCGGCGGCGCTGGCGCGGGCCTGCGGGGCTCGGAGGCTGGCCTTGTATCATTTCAGCCAGAGGTACAAACCTGAAAAAGTAGAAGTAGTAGAAGTAGAAGTAGAAGACGACGTCTCGGAGCTGCGACGTCAAGCTGAAGAAGTTCTCCGCGACGACCGTGTGGAGGTCATTCTGGCCGAGGACTTTCTCACCGTCGATATTCCGTCACGCAGAACTAAACCATCTACGTCGTAACAATTGGATTGTTGACTGACAAGACTCGAGTGAGTCACTTTCGTGAGGAACATAAATGTCGTCTTCCGGATCATAATGGTGACTGGTAACATTCTCAGAAAGTCACTCAAAACAAAAAGACGTATCGTAATCTTCTTTGGCTTTGTTTTTAATTTTACAAAAATGTTTTAAAAATATGAAATAAAAAGATGTTCAAATGTGTCCTAGCATTTCATTTTTTTACGTAATAAAAATAATAAAAAGTGTTTCATGCAGCATTCTTTTTTAATTTGAATCCCGAACCGCGTTTTGAAACCCTACTTTGAAACCCTAATCCTGTTTTAAAACGCTAATTTTAAACCGTTACCCCGTTTTGAAACCCGAATGCTGTTTTGAAACCCTTAATGGCTCTTGAAAACCTAATTTGAATCACCAACGCTGTTTTGATACCCTAATTTGAAACCGTTACACCGTTTTGAAACCCTAACCCTGTTTTTAAATCCTAATTTGAAACGCTTAATCTCTCCTGAAATCCTAATTTGAAACACAAATCCTAATTTGAAACCCTTACTGTCTCTTGAAACCTTAATTTGAAACACCAACCCTGTTTTGAAACCCTAACCCTATTTTTAAACCGTCATTTGAAACCCCAACCCAGTTTTGAAACCCTACTTTGAAACCCTAACCCTATTTTTAAACAGGAATTTGAAACCCCTATCCAGTTATGAAACCCTACTTTGAAACCCTAACCCTGTTTTGAAACCCTAACCCCGTTTTTAAATCCTACTTTGAAACCCTTACTCTCTCTTGAAACGTTAATTTGAAACACCAACCCAGTTTTGAAACCCTACTTTAAAACCCTAAACCTGTTTTGAAACCCTATGTTGAAACCCTAACCCTGTTTTTAAACCCAAATTTGAAAACTTTAATCTCTCTTGAAACTCTAATTTGAAACACAACACTGTTTTGAAATCCTACTTTGAAACCCTAACCCTGTTTTGAAACCCTACTTTAAAACTCTAACCCTGTTTTTAGATCCTACTTTGAAACCCTGTGAACAATTTGAAATCCTAACCCTGTTTTAAAACCATCCATCCATCCATCCATTTTCAACACCGCTTATCCTGGTTAGGGTCGCGGGACGCTGGAGCCTAACCCAGCTGATTTCGGGTGAAAGGCGGACTACACCCTGAACTGGTCGCCAGTCAGTCGCAGGGTACTGTTTTTAAACCCTAATATGAAACCTTTAATCTCTCTTGAAACCCTAATTTTAAACGCTGTAAACAATTTCAAAATATAACCCCGTTTTGGAACCCTACTTTAAAACCATAAATCAGTTTTAAAACCCTACTTTGAAACTCTAACCCTGTTTTTAAACCCTAATTTGAAACCCTACTTTGAAACCTTAACTCTGTTTTTAAACCCTACTTTGAAACCCTAACCCAGTTTTGAATCCCTACTTTGAAATCCTAACTCTGTTTTTAAACCCTACTTTGAAACCCTGTGAACAATTTGAAACGCTAACCCCGTTTTGAAACCCTTCTATTTAACCCTGTTTTGAAACCCTAATTTAAAACCATAACCCTATTTTGAAACCCTACTTTGAAAACCTAACCAGGTCTTGAAACCCTACTTTGAAACACTAACCCTGTTTTAAACCCTACTTTGAAACGCTGTAAACAATTTCAAAATCTAACCCCGTTTTGAAACCCTACTTTAAAACCCTAACTCAGTTTTAAAACCTTATGTTGAAACCTTAACCCTGTTTTTAAACCCTAATTTGAAACCTTTAATCTCTGTTGAAACCCTTATTTGAAACACCAACACTGTTTTGAAACCCTACTTTGAAATCCAAAACCTGTTTTTAAACCCTAATTTGAAACCCTAACCCTACTTTAAAACCCTTAATCTCTCTTGAAACCCTAATTTTAAACACCAACCCCGTTTTGAAACCCTAACCCTGTTTTTAAACCCTAATTTGAAACCTTTAATCTATCTTGAAACCCTAATTTGAAACACCTTCATTTAAAACCCTACTTTGAAAACCTAACCCAGTTTTAAAATCCTACTTTGAAAACCTAACCCTGTTTTTAAACCCTACTTTGAAACCCTAACCCTACTTTAAAACCCTTAATCTCTCTTGAAACCCTAATTTTAAACACCAACCCCGTTTTGAAACCCTAACCCTGTTTTTAAACCCTAATTTGAAACCTTTAATCTATCTTGAAACCCTAATTTGAAACATCAACACTGTTTTGAAAACCTACTTTGAAACCCTAACCCTCTTTTTAAACCCTAATTAGAAACCCTAACCCAGGTTTGAAAACCTACTTTTAAACCCTAACCCTGTTTTTAAACCCTACTTTGAAACCCTGTGAACAATTTGAAACTCTAACCCCGTTTTGAAACCCTACTATCTAACCCTGTTTTGAAACCCTACTTTGAAACCCTATCCCTTGTTTTAAACGCTACTTTGAAACCCTTAATCTCTCTTGAAACCTTAATTTGAAACCCTAACTAATCCCGTTTTTTTTTAACCCCAACCCTGTTTTGAAACCCTAACATCCATTGTAAATATCCCTTGAACCCTTTTTTTTAGCTTTGAAACCCTACCCCTGTTAATTCCACATATATTCTGTATTTATTTATTTTTTTGTACCGGTTGATGCAAGATGGTAACACTGTACTCTCTGTCGGTCGATCTATATTTTCAATTAGATATCTGTAATTTTGTGTTTTATAAAATAGAACTGTACGTAACAGTCTTGGAAACATCAATATTTTTCCATTCAAGTTCCCATTTTGCATACTTTTTGAGACCTGGAAATTTATAGACTCTAATTCCATGCTCGCGTAGAAACCCGAATAGTATTGTTTTAAATTGAATCTTTTTAAATATCAACATGCATGTGCACTTGGTGACAATGTTTGTCTACACAAGAGGAAAAAAACAAAACCCCAATAATCAACAATAATAAATAACAGTTATTGCAGAATCATTTTCCAGAGCTTTTATTTCTGGATCTGTACACAAGGTATTAAAGAACAACAAAAAATACAAAAGAATGTTTAACAAATGCAGAGAAGAGAGAAAACAAACAAACTGAATGTCAATGTACAATTCTTATAAACAAAGATAACTTCTGTTCTGGAACATTTCTCTATAGTGATGCCTTTTTGATTGTCTAGAATTCTGGATATATAGTTTTTCTGTCGGGGTTTTTATTCACAAAGGTATTTAGTATTTTTTTTAAATGTTTCTTTCCTGCAAAATGACTTTAAAAAAAACAACAAAAAATATACAATTAAATTTGCTTAGTGCTTTCTTCCACGCTCTCACACACACACTTGCACATCAATAAAATATCACATTTTTCCAGAGTTCACAGGGTGGCGAAAGAAAAAAAAAAATACTTGAACCTACCACTTCTTAAATGGCCTTTTACATTCCGACAAGTGTTTGTACAAACCACAGAGTGAAATAATAAATAGCACTGCACCGCTAGTCACCACCTACTGCATTTTCTTTTGGACAAAACAAAACAAAAACCAACAAAAGTACAAAACATCTCCCCAAAGAGCAGCAGCCATCCCTTTACCATCGAGACAAATATAGGGAAGAGTTTTTCTCTTTTTACGATAACGCTAATAATCAGAATAATTGACGTGGCATTTTTCAGTCTGGGGCGGTCGGCGTGCATGGGCAAAGCCCATCTGAGCGTCTTCACTTAACTTTAGGGAGCAAAGAACCATAACACAGTGGAAGCCATGAAGGTGAATGCCCTAAAAGCAAATTAATTTGGAGTCCAACTTTTTGCATGGGGGAGGGGGGCAGGGAGAGAGAGAGAGAGAGAGAGAGAGAGAGAGAGAGAGAGAGAGAGAGAGAGAGAAAAAAAGCCTCACAAAATTGTGAGCATATAGTTTTTAGCTTTTTCCATGACGCCAAATGAAACCTTATTTTGTGACTATAAGCACAGAGCCAGACATATTTGTAATAGCCAAAGCATTGCATAAAAAAACAAAACGAGTTTGACCCTGTGACGGCTCAATTTCAGTTTACGTGGTTTCGACACGTTCACGGATTGTGTTCCAATGTATCTAATCAAAAAAGAAAAAAGGAAAAAAAAAAAGCCAAACAATCCCAAGTCAACCAGTACAAGGCAAAAACCTCTAGATTCTGTACATATCTACAATGGATGGCCATTTTAAAAACAAACAGAATAATAACAATAATAAGATTTGTATGCACACAGATTGACAAATAGAGGTCAGGTCATTCGACTTTTTAAAGGCTACTTGCTAATTCATATTTACATCAACGATGCCATGGACAGCGTGAATGAGTTGATCCGAGTGCGTGAACACTGCAAACACACACAAACACCATGTCATGTACAGCCCCTGAAATGAACCTTACATGTCACACAATGCATAGATGCATGAAGACCTCCGCGCTAAAATATAATACGGTCTGACAACCGCCCCCCCCCCCCCCCCTGCTACACAGCCAACACGCACACATACATAGTTGCGCGGGCATCAAATACTGAAGTTCTTAGAAAACACTACATGCACACAAAATCCGAATTCCGACATGACTGGATCAACAGAAATTTAAGTATCGGCAAGATGCCAATTGTTGCAACTGGAAAACACTTGTGAACGAGCAATGCTGTCATTTTCAGCGTGTACAATTAGTTTTTGGCTTTATGCCAACATTGTGACGAGGGGGCGGGGGGGGCATGGAATCAAGTTGGGGTGTGAAATTAACAACAAAACGAAAACGTGCCAAAAAGTTGTTTTTTTTGTTTGTTTGTTTGTTTTTTTAAACGCGAACATCTCTAAACATGTCAGTAACAGCTAGGTGGTGGCCAAAATTGCCCAAATTGAAATGTCTTCAGCGACGAGTTCGAGTTGAGTTTCAGTCCATGACGGCCAATTAGTCGTCAGGTGAAAGTTCATTTTAATTTGATCCAATAAGACTGCTCCACTTGGCCAATTAACACATTTGAATGATACTTATTACTGTGATTAAAATGGGATTAACAACTAGGGATACTCAGGGAATCAAGAGCAAGAAATTGCTGAAATGACCAAAATTGCAAATGGACCCAAAAAAAAAATAAAAAAAAATACAACTGGTGTTTCACCATTACAAGTGCTCCAATTAAACCTTCGCTAACATTGCTAACTCTGCGATTAGCAATCATTAATTGGAGAAACAAAATAAAGATGTCGCCAAAATCTGACAATTTTTCATCAGACAATGAACACATTTGACGAAAACAAGGAATTTAACTGGATTAGTGCTCCAGGTGGCCAATTTGAACGTTCATACGACGCAAAAAAGCAGACTTTACGGCAACATAATTGCCACGTTAACAACCAGGGTTACACGTCACATTGTGGCCAAAGTTGGATAAATTCTGCATTTCTTTTCAACTACAATGTTATATGTGAGCCTTTTGTGACTTTAGTCTGCGAGTTGGAAAGTTAAATATTTTTTTTGGGTCATTTGCTGATTACGTTCTTTAGAGCGTCTGCCTCACTATCAATCCCCGGCCCCGCCCGTGTGGAGTTTGCATGTTCTCCCCGTGCCTGCGTGGGTTTTCTCCGGGCACTCCGGTTTCCTCCCACATCCCAAAAACATGCATGGTAGGTTAATTGACAACTCTAAATTGCCCGTAGGTGTGAACGTGAGTGCAAATGGTTGTATGTGCCCTGCGATTGGCTGGCGACCAGTTCAGGGTGTACCCTGCCTCCTGCCCTTGTGAGGAGAAGCAGCTCAGAAAATGGATGGCTGGGAGATTACGTTGGGTCCTCAAACTCAAGGCCCAGGAGCCAGATCCCGCCCACCTCGTCATTTTATGTGGCCCACAACGGCAAGTACTTTACTTGGTGTTTCTTGAGAATTTTTCATTTTGGCAGAAAATCTGTCCAAAATTTTAAATTGCCTTCAGTTAGAACAAATTAACTTTTTTTTTTTTTTTAAACATGATAAAAAGCAGGGCCAACAATGTGTGTAACAGCCTTCTAAACCATAAATACGAAAATGAGTTTGACACCTCTGATGTAGTACCTCTGAGTCACAATAGGTACACCCAAATCAGAAGAAAATAAAAAGCTAGCAACATGCTTACTGCAACGTACCTGTAAACCAAACACTTGATTTATATAAAAAAAAAAAGTACCACTTTAAATAAGCACCTTCGAAATATGATTTTGGCACCAGAAAAGAAAGCTGGCAGGCCGCTGTTGATCAAACTGTACATGGACGTTACCACGGCGACAAACAAATAAAATGGCTATTATAAAGTCTTGAGAGAAATCAAGATTTTTAGATCTATATATGAGACATCACTGATGTCATAGTACACAAAAAAATGAAACAAAATTATATTTCTGTACATATATATGATGTGAGGTCAGTCTTTTATGTACACGCAAAAAAAAAGGAAGAATGAAGGAAGAGGACAAGGAAGATCAGTCGGACTGAAGTGCTGCGGTGTGTTGCGAGTGGTGGCGAGAGTGCCCTCCCAAAAAAACGTTGGGCTCGCCGAAGTCCGTGACCGACACGGCCATTTTGGCGCCGGTTATCCGGTGGTGGTGCGGCGTGGTCCGGCGTGCTTCAAAGTCTACGCCGAGGTTGCTCACGGATACGTCGCCTATGAACGAGTCCGGCAGCGCCATCTTGAGTCTCTTGGAGGGTCGCTCGCAGTCCTTGGCGACGCACACGCCGCTCAGCTGGCCCAGCTCAGAATGGTAGAAGCCGGCGTCCAGCATGTTGAGGCAGTCGGCGTCTCCGCCTCCCGAAGGGAAGCCCAGCGACTCGTCGTGGTTGAGGGAGGTGCGGTGGAGGCTGTCCAGTGGGGGGAAGCTGTACGAGTCCAGACACGTCACCTCGGCCGGGCTGCACACAGTCGCTACGCTGTTGCTCAGAGCTGAAACACACACACACACACACACACACACTTTATACATATGGTAAGGACTAGGCATCAGACCTTTTCACCATGACGAGCCCAGCAGCAAATAGCAAAAACCTGCAAATAATGGAATCCCCACTTCTGGAAATGGGTTTATAATTGCGTATAAATGCCACAAGGTGGCAGTAAAACCCTTAAAATGGAGATGATCATAAAGCAGCGACACCACACACACCTAGCGTGTACACAATCATGAACCCGTGGTCCATAAACTGTATTCTGGAATTAAATTATTCAACACAAGCTTCATATTTTTACAACAAATAAATTAACCATTTGTTTAATGTGATAAATGACTAGAAAATGCAATACATTTTCCCAAAGCAATTTTGAGAAAAAAACTGATAATGTAAAGCAATTCATTATTTTGATGTAGTATACTTGAGTAAAAAGAGATCCAGACCTGTGAGGTCACTGGCCGTGATGGAGTTGAGCAGGCTGAGCTGTTGATCCGTCGTGCTTTCCATCCTCCCTCCGCCGCCGCTGCCTCCCGAGCACATGGACGACGAACTGTCCACGGCCAAACCCTCGGCTTCGTCCACGAGCCTGTCCATAAGGTCTCTGGGCACCAAACGGGAGGTTTTCGTTTCGTTTGAGCGTCGGCGTTTTTTGTTCCACAAAGCCACTTCGCCGTTGATGTCTACTTACGTCACGCCGGGATAGCTGCTGTACTTTTTCTTGCCGAAGCGATTCTGCTGCACGAAGAAGTCGAAACGCTCCGACTTTTTCCACATGTAGTAAAACGCCACGCATTCTGCTACCGTTCGCGTTGTCACCTGAGCAAAGAAAGCCACTCAACGATCAGCAAACTGATCTTTTAATGCCCTTCTCACATCCCCACAACAAGACTCACTTTGTGTTTCTGGATGAGGTGAAAGTTCTTGTCATACATCTGCAGAGCATGTTCAAAGTTCTTGCACTCCTCTTCAGACCACGGGGGACATTTTTCTGGAAGCACAAATTTCAAAATGACAGTTTCATATCAAGTGGAAAGTTTAACAGTATAATTAAATTTCTATCCATTTCAATGGGGAAAGTTAATTGGAGATACAATAGTCTTTTTTTGTAAAGCACTCTGAATCATCTAGTGTATGAATCATGCTATACAAATAAATCTATCTTGGATGAATATCGGCATTAATGGAATTAAGCTTTGCTGAAGGAACATACCCACTGTTTTGTGAAAAACTGCACAATTAGAACACCAAATCGAGTCACAAATAGGGCCGCAAAATTCTTTTTTTGGGGAGGGGGGGAAATTTTCTATGGGAATTAAAGGGAATTACGGGAATAAAAACAGGAACTTTTACAGATGTTTACTATAATATAAACTTGTTTGAGAGGGGCTCTTTTCATTGGTATTTTGTTGGTATTTTTGGATGAGGTAGTGCATTGTTGTTAAATTTTTGAATGGGGAGTCGGGTGAGCAATATTACAGTAAACTCCACATTTATGTCTGCCAATGAAAGCATTGATTGTTCAATACATAAAACTTGATTAAATTCTACTAAATCTGTTGTAATGTCACCCTTTTTGATTGCATATTTGCACGGACATCTGCTTATGACAAAACAAAATGTTTATATTCATGCTTAAATGTGATACCTTTCCAAAATTCTCTGGGTTAACTAAAATTCATCAGAAACTTGCCAGAAATTTACCGGAACCTTTCCACCCCTTTGCAACCGTAGTCACTCCCAATTAGTACGGTTTACAAATTGGCACGCATGACCTGTTGACTCCCCTCCTGGAAGCAGTCCTGAGAGGGGGTGCTGGAGAGCGCTCCCACTGGGGACTCCATCGTTCTGCTGGGGAACTTCAATGCTCACATGGGCAATTACAGAGACCTGGAAGGGCGTGATTGGGAGGAACGGGCCCCCCGATCAGAAACCGAGCGCTGTTCTGTTATTGGGCTTCTGTGCTCATCATGGATTGTCCATAACGAACACCATGTTCAAGCATAAGGATGTCCACAGGTGCACTTGGCACCAGGACACCCGAGGTCGCAGTTTGATGATCGACTTTGTGGTCGTATCATCGGACTTGCAGCTACATGTCTTGGACACTCGGGTAATGAGAGGGGCGGAGCTGTCAACTGATCACCACCTAGTGGTGAGTTGGCTCTGATGGTGAGGGAAGATGCCGGTCCGACGTGGCAGGCCCAAACGTATCGTGAGGGTCTGCTTGGAACGTCTGGCAGAATCCCCTGTCAGAAGGAGTTTCAACTCCCACCCCCGACAGAACTTTGCTCATGTTCTGGGGGAGGCGAGGGACACAAGTCCGAGTGGACCATGTTCCGCGCCTTCATTGCTGAGGCGGCCGACCGGAGCTGTGGCCGTAAGGTGGTCGGTGCCTGTCGTGGCGGGAATCCCCGAACCCGTTGGTGTCCATGCCATCAAGCTGAAGGGGTCCTATCGAGACTTTTTAGCCTGTGGGACTCCTGAGGCAGGTGATAGGTACCGGCTGGCCAAGTGGAATGCAGCTTTGGTGGTCGCTGAAGCAAAAACTCTGGTATAGGAGTTTGGTGAGGCCATAGGAAGCAGAGTCTGGGGTCTCTGAGGCGGGCTCTCTTATCTCTGGGGTTGAGGTGGTTAAAAAGCTCCTCGGTGGAAAGGCCCCGGGGGTGGATGAGATTCGCCCAGAGTTCCTAAAGGCTCTGGATGTTGTGGGGCTGCCCTGGTTGACACGCCTCTGCAACATCGCGTGAACATCGGGGACAGTGCCTCTGGATTGGTAGACTGGGGTGGTGGTCCCCCCTTTTTAAGAAGGGGGACCGGAAGGTGTGTTCAGGAATTTCTAGGCGCAGCTGAGGTGCCGAGGAGGTCCAGTTTGGTGGCCTCAGTATTGCATATCTGCTTTTTGCAGATGATGTGGTTCTGAGCCTTCATCAAGCCGTGATCTCCAACTCTCACTGGAGCGGTTCGCACTAGAGTGTGAAGTGGCTGGGATGAGAATCAGCACCTCCAAATCTGAGCCCATGGTCCTAAGTCGGAAAAAGGTGGCGTGCCCTCTCCAGATCGGGGATGAGATCTTTCCCCACGGGGAGGAGTTCAAATATCTTGGGGTCTTGTTCACGAGTGAGGGAAGAATGGAACGAGAGATCGACAGGCGGATCGGTGCAGCGTCTGCAGTGATGTGGACTTTGTATCGGTCCGTTGTGGTGAGGAAAGAGCTAAGCCGAAAGGCGAAGCTCTCTATTTACCGGTCGATCTACGTTCCTTCCCTCACCTATGGCCACGAGCTGTGGGTCGTGACCTAAAGAATGAGATCCTGGATACAAGGTTAGAGATGGGGTGAGAAGCTCGGTCAATCGGGAGGGGCTCAGAGTAGAGCCGCTGCTCCTCCGCATCGAGGAGCCAGGTGAGCTGGCTGGGGCATCTGATTCGGATGCCTCCCGGACGTCTCCGTGGTGAGGTGTTCCGGGCACGTCCCACCGGAAGGAGACCCCGGGGACAACCCAGGACACGCTGGAGAGACCACGTCTCTCGGCTGGCCTGGGAACGCCTCGGGATCCCCCCGGAAGAGCTGAATGAAGTGGTGGGGGAGAGAACGGTCTGGGCGTCCCTGCTAAAGCTACTGCCTCCGCGACCCGACCTCGGATAAACGGAAGACAACGGATGGATGGACGGACCTGTTGACTCTGCTTACCTTTCGAGGACTTGAGGTGGCTACAGTATTGTTCGAGCGCCTCGTGCGTGTTGTAGTTGCACTTGACGAGCTCAAGCAAAGCCTGTGTGAGGAGAGTAGAGGTTAAGAAAAAGTCTATGCAAGGATTGTGTGACATGCTTAAAAAATGTTAAATGGGTCGAATGCGAGGTGTTGAAATCTGTGTAAATGGCATATTCCCTCAAATACTGGCCCCTAACTCCAGAACACACTGACCAAGAATGCACCTTTAGAAAAATAAACACCTCCTTCAAAGACACGTCCCTTTTGTCCAACTAATCTTGTAATATTTTTCCTCAAATGTTTACAAAAAAAGGCTGCTGACGCCCCCCCCCACCTGCAGCTGAGCTACAGATACAGTATTTAATTAATTAAAGTACAAACTGTTATTGTAACAAACAAGGTACACAGACATTTGTAGTAGATAAAAATGTTACTGTTCTTCATTAACAGATTTTTTTTCCCCTGTCAAGGTCAGGTGCCACTGCGTAGAACGAAAGACATGAAGAGTGAAAAGATGAAAAACGGCCGACCTGTTCGTTGTCTCGAACATGCGGTTTGTCGTGCGTCGTCTTCTCGTCCGTCGTCCGTGACATCACGTCGGTCAGGAAGCTCCTGACCTTGCTCTCTGGCAGCGCACCCGGGCTCCACATGAGCTCGTCTTTATCTTCGTACACTGCAACGCAAAGCACGAGTGGTATTACGCAAACTGCTGGAGAGAGCTCACTGAGAAATAGAAACAAGCTACCTTTCTCCTCTTCTATGTAGTAGCAGATTGTCAAAGGAACCTGTGCTTGGTACTCATCGCCCACCATTATTTCCTTTTTATACAAATCAAACACAAACATAACATTTAATTAATGCAGGAGTTAAGCGGTAGCTCATGTTACACGCTTCAAAATGTAACATTAACATACCTTTCTCGAGTCTTCTGGACTTGGACCATCATCGTCACACTCTGAGTCTTTATCCCCGTCAGAGACAGCGTTGGCTGAAGAAAGGATAAAATACATTCAATCCACCGCCACATTTTCAAGATTTCAATAAAGTGTACTTGGAAAAGCAAGATTTTCCTAATATTTACTTAGATATAAACTGAACAACATTGTCTGGACATATTTCCATTGAGGAGCAGTTTTGCTAATCATTTCGTCATTTGAGGAGCAATTTTTGCAGCTTAATAGCACAGTGACCCGAAGTAAGGGTTTTATTAAACAAAACAAAACCGAAAATATAATGTGGGAGTTGAATGTAGGGCTGCAGCTTACCAATATTGACCACATTTGCCATGTTTTTCAACGACTTGACTCTACTTGACATGTGCCTCTGTGTGCTTCCGTCTTCACGGCAAAACTAATTCGCAGTTATGCTTTTCAATTAGTTTTTTGGGGCGCAAAATGCACATTTTTGAGTCACAAACTGCGATGCGAGACTGCTTAGTTTGAGCCATGTAATTAATAATTACAGATTAAATTAAAGATGAAGTATAGCTTTGTGTGGGCAGCTCACATCGAAGTGTTCTGGGGAAGAAATCGGTGGCCTCGTGGGAGGTGACCGAAGGGGTGAGGTCATCCGCTGATGATTGGGTCTCCTCCTCGTAGTCGCCAGATAACAAGTCTTTAGCAATTTCCTCCTAGGAAGAAATTAGTCAAGTTGACCAAGTATTTCACCGCCCCGCCCCACCAAAAAAAGAGGCTGCTTTTCTCAGAAAGAGACATCACATATCGGCGAGATGGGTGATGCTCACTTTGTCCAAAGTCATGTCGGGCAGCTCGTCTGTGAGGTCGCCAGAGGAGCTGTCTATACTGGAACCAGCCGAGGCATCGTAGCGATAGATAGCCAGCAGCTCCTCCAGCGGCATGTTCCCTTCCTGGTCAAGAGGATAGATAGAGGGAAATTGAATTCCATCCATCCATTTTCTGAGCCGCTTCTCCTCACTAGGGTCGCGGGCGAGCTGGAGCCAATCCCAGCTATGATCGGGCAGGAGGCGGGGTAACACCCTGAACTGGTTCCCACCCAATCGCAGGGCACATACAAACAAACAACCATTTGCACTCACATTCACACCTACGGGCAATTTTGAGTTGTCAATTAACCTACCATGCATGTTTTTGGGTTGTGGGAGGAAATCGGAGTACCCGGAGAAAACCCACGCAGGCACGGGCAGAACATGCAAACTCCACACAGGCGGGGCCGGGGACTGAACCCCGGTCCTCAGAACTGTGAGGCAGACGCTGGAAATTGAATTGTCAGCATTATTTATGCATCGTGCAGTGAAGGCTCCAAAGTCAAACAACTTGCAGTTTAATCAAAAAGTTACAGCAAAATTATGAAATATCCCCGTTTTACAAAACCATCAACATGTAATGCAAACTAATCTTCGAGTTAAGCTCCGAGAGCATCGACCAGAGTGTCAAAGTCAAAATGGCGATGGGTATGAACAAAAGGAAGTTGTGCGGCTTTGCAGCAATGTAGCTCGTCAGAATTAAATATTTACTTTGATTCGTTTTCATTTGATTGCAAAAAAATGATGATTCGGGTTCTGGTTTTTTTTTCAAGCAGACTTGAGTGAATCCGAATTACTACATATTAATTTGGAGCTCTACTATAAATAAAGACCAAGAAACAAAGCCTCCATTTGTTGTCCAATGAAAAACCATGTGTCTCCAAATTTAAAAAAAAAAAAAAAAAAAAAAAAAAAAAAAAACAATTCTTTTTTTTGTTTTTGTTTTTAATTTTTTTTTTTTTTTTTTTTTTTTTAAAGCGTCCAGAAAATGATACATGCTCTTCATTGGCCAGAATACATCTTGACTGAGTTATCTACCAATATAGTACATGCATGATATATAAATTAGTCTACAGAAAATTAGTTTTTATGATTTTGGTCATGGTTGTATTGTTGTAATAAACCTTTTGAGCCCCTGAAAATGGAAGGCACTCAGCAGAAAATTGTTGAAATTCCTTAATTTTAAATGCCATATTGTAGAAGCCTACTAATTTAAACACTGACTGAGCTATTGTGGCAAAAAACATCAACAACAAAAAAAAAGTATATAGTTCTGGACCTCACTATTTTTTCCATCTGTAAGCTTTTTAAAAAAATTCTATGACGGAAATACTGACAGCTGACACAGCTATGTGAAGCAAATGTTTACACAAGTCACGTTAGATTACCATTTTAATTGAATAGCAAATAGTTCCTCTTATCATCATACAATAATATACTATGTTTGTTCCACTCGCAGGTTTTTGACTAGATTTGCAACTGTATAAAATACAAGGATAATAATGACAAAGACATACCATTCAAAACATAAGTAAACGATGGCGTAAATAATTCAGACATTTTGTTACAAAGTTTACCTTCTCCAGATCCGCAATCTCAGAGCTGAAATTGCCTCCCCCTTCCAGAGACTCCTCCTCCTCCAGGGTCCTCTCATCGTCGTACTCGTGAACTAGCATCTCTGCAGTCGGGTCAAAGTCATGATCTTCCGACGACAAAGAGCCAACTGTGTTAGGAAGAAAGAGAAAACAAAACAAAATTAGGAATACGTTTTAGTTGTTCTAACAGTTTGTTGGAACAAAGGCGCACGATTTTTAATATTTTGACAGCACTTTCTTCTAAATTTCACACTAAAAATACAAGAATCAGAGTATTAGTGTGGCACATGGAAAATGTTTTTAACCTTGAAAATATCCAACTTTGTTCTAAAAAATTTACAACTTTATTATGGGCTTGCTGCTTGGTAGCAATGTCCACACTTCAATTCAGATTTTTTGGGGGGCCAATGTGTTGTGTATTAGATTTATTTCATATCCAACCCAGGCCTCTTTAATATTTGGACGTAAATCGGATATGCATACGATGGGCGTATGGACGCACAAGGCGCACTCATCCGACCTATACTTCGTCAAAAGGTGACAAAACAGACACACCACAAGAGCAGACAAAGGAGCAGAAAACAGAAAAAAAATTGATGCTTTAGAACTGATAGATAGAACATTTTGGCTCCGGTTGCACAAAATCCTTGAAATTTGCCACAAATGCGTCATGAGACCTACGGGAGGGCCCAAACCGTCACTTTAAACTGAATATGCTCCTTGAAGTCTCGCCGCCCTTTGCACAATGGTCATTGCACTGGACTATTGCGAGATTAGTCATTTGAACTGCTCTTAAGTGCTAGAGGACTGCATCTTTTTGCAAAATTGGCATTACCAGAGCATTCTCCAACTACCGGAGACAAATTCCTTGTGTGGTTTTTTTGGACATACTTGGCAAAGATGATTCTGATATTTACTGCTACATATTGACTTGTTTTTCTTTGTTAGCGTGGCTATGGATAAACTCATTAAAAATTAATACATCTTTATCTTGGTTTCAATCATCAAGTGAATGAGAGGAAAACACCCTCAAAAGCGGATTTTAATGTGTGTAAAAAGGATGGAACAGTTTTTGAAAACCATCCAACTGTTTTGATTCACTCCGCATGTGTCCCGTTCGATTCAGCACGCGCAACAAATTCTTTTCATTCTCATTTACTATCGAGGCGAAGTAGTGCCCACTTCTGATCAGCTAGTAGAGCTAATGCACCGAAAACTAGATGCCAACCACTGAATGCAGATGAGGAACCCAAGCGGTGCTGCAAGCGGTCAGTTGTGGAGAGAAGAAAAAAAGAAGTTGTGACAAACATAGCTAGTCAATTAAGGATATGTCACCTGAGATAATTTAATTTGATCGCTCTTTCTGTATTTTGTAATATACTATTTTTCTAAGAACATTCCTCTAAATTTGTATAAGTGAAATAGAATGGCTCCAAACAAATGACGACGATAAGTTCTGTGTGGATCGATAGCTCTGTGATCTGGTGGTAATGCCTTGGGAGGAAGTGAGGAACAGCGCATCTTGCTCGGACGACAGCTACGTGCGTTCATTCTGCTCCCGCTAATATTCCCTTTTTTTAGCGTACAACTACGGCCAGTGGAAAAGATTTGGCGCGAAAATGCTCTGACAGCAGCGTTAGACATACAGATCTCCTGTATGGGACCACTTTGCGTCACGGTGACAGCAGTAAAACGTGCGACACTGCGCAAGCCACTCGTGTGGTGTATACCGGCAACAAGACGAACACGTCAGTGCCATCTGCGGACTTTTACTCCACGCAGGTTTTAAAGTGATGAGTCAAACAAAGCGTACTCCATGCAGACCTCCAGGAACACTGAAGGTTTTCTGACTATGACTGTCCTTTATATTATCAAAGAATGGGAGATGAACAGCTCCGTTTTACAGATGCGCCCCCATTTCCCTTCAACATTTGTTAACTATAGTATGCTGGAACTGGTCAAGTCTGCTCCCTTGCAGCCTCACCCACTTTTAACCTCATACTGTCACAATGTGTCAACTATACAATTGCCTCATTCTTTCACTTTTAACCCAACTATAAAAGACGTCACTGATTTTCCAAATGGTCAACATATACCGAACCGAAAACCGTGACCACAAAACAGAGATTCGAACTGTTTCACCCCTAGTGTGTATTGCTTTTCGCTAGAGTAGGGGAGCTGGACTTTACTGGGTGAGTCACCAGAAAAAACTCAAAAATTCTCTGATTAACTCGTCATCCTTGCAACCCAATTCAATCCTGTTGCCTAAAATTTGATACCTTCGTACCTTTTATTTCACTTCAAGTGAGGGAGTTGATCAACTTCTCTATTGACCGCAGTGTTATTTTTTTTGCTTCTCTCCACCATAATCAGCATTTTACAATTTGTTTAACCTGCTCTGATTCAGTTTTTAAACGATATAGAAAATTAGTATATGCATGCGTTCTCTTAAGCCTCAACGTGCTCACAAGTGATACATGGAATTAATATCTCAAACCGTTTGGTCGTGAGGAATATTTGTTCGAGGTGAACATTCTCAGCGAATTACACATTAAAAGTCCTAGCTGTTCTGCCTGTGGGTGCCACACAGGAGCGTCACCCACCTGTCACATGACATACTCATGTCACTCTCGTGATATTACTTTCAGCTCAAAAATATGTGACTTTTCATCTCAAAGGTATAATCGTTTATTCTTACAGTATTAGAACTAATATTTTTTTATCTAGAAATATTAAAACGACCATCTTGAAAACAAAACTTTCCATCTCGGATAATTTGGCTTTTCCTGAAAATATGACTTCACGGAATACTGACTAATCTTGAAAATATATTTAAAAAATACAAATATACGATTATATTCTCGTAAACATTACAACTAATCTCAAAAAGGTTTTCTCTCCAGAATGAGACTTTATTCTTGGAGTATAACAACTACATCCTCTTAATATTACGAGTAATCTCGAAGATATGCTATTTTTGCAGCGAAATACACAACTTTATTCTCTTAAGAATACGATTATACTCGCAGTATTAGGACTTTAATCTCGAAAACGAACAACTTTCTCACATCTGCCTCACAGTTCTGAGGAGTGTGTGGAGTTCGCATGTTCTCCACGTGCCTGCGTTTTCTCCAGGTACTCCGGTTTCCTCCCACATCCTAAAAAGATGCATGGTAGGTTGATTGAAGTCGCTAAATTGCCCCGTAGGTGTGAATGTGAGTGTGAATGGTTGTTTGTCTATGTGTGCCCTGCGCTTGGCTGCCGACCAGTACAGGGTCTGCCCCAGCACGCCCGCGAGCCTAGTGAGGATAAGCGATAAGGAAAATGGACGGATGGATGAATAAACTTTCTCAAAAATATGACCTTGTAATATGACTTAAAAGTATGATTTTTTTTCCCCGCTCAAAAACATTTTTCTTGTACAACTCATGATTTTATTCTTGTAATGTGATGACTTTAACCCAAAAAAATTACTTTTTGAAAATAGGACTTCTTGAAAACATTATCGAAATATGAATTTAATCTTGAAAATATAACATTTTATTCTTGTAATATTACAAGTTAAATCTTGCAAATATTTGTAAAAGCTCTTGAAAATATTCGTAAAATTACACCGATATTCTAATATTGCGGCTCCTCTCGAACACACGTTATTCTCGTAATACTAAACCTTTAATCTTGAAAAGAAAGGACCATGGTCTCAAAATAACCTTTTCTCTAAAGCACACTTTCCACAAAAATATGCTACTTTATAACTAAAAAGAATATATTTTTTCCAACGATTCACGTAATATTGGGACTTTAATCTTAAAAATGCAAAACTTTTTGTGAAAATAAACTACTTTTTTCTATTCATTTTAATCACACATCGCTGCCACCCCCTTTGCTGCCTACCACTGACCTGTTACCCCAGAAAAGCACCTAATTCGTAATGGAGTGCTACTATAACACTAAATGTTACCGGTGCGAAGTTTTATTTTTTGCATGGCGTGGCGTGCCCAGAGGTGTGCCCATGAATCCACCTCAAATGATTTGCACCTCGCAAGTCACGCCTTCTGTCTCTGATTGGTTGTTTTTCCTCTGGCGCAGTGATTTCTTGGATAGCAAACAAGATGTAGCAGAGAAGGCTGATTTTCCCCCAACAAATATTTACCATGTCTAGTGTCATGTCTAGCATAATGACGGTTTCAACGAATGTCCAAAAATAGACATTTTTGTTATTGCCAACGCCCACATAACGCTATGACTTGAAACTCTTTTTTTTTTTTTTTTTTTTTTACTTTATCACAAAAATAAATTACTTATTTAAATAATAAAAAACCTTGCTTCTCCTAAAAAAAAAATACAATTTCACGCTGATAAAATGTCAACTTTAATATCTAAAATTTACAACTTTTGTCCATCCATCCATTTTCTGAGCCGCTTCTCCTCACTAGGGTCGCGGGCGTGCTGGAGCCCATCCCAGCTGTCATCGGGCAGGAGGCGGGGTACACCCTGAACTGGTTGCCAGCCAATCGCAGGGCACATACAAACAAACAACCATTCGTACTCACAGTCATGCCTATAGGCAATTTAGAGTCTCCAATTAATGCATGTTTTGGGGATGTGGGAGGAAACCGGAGTGCCCGGAGAAAACCCACGCAGGCACGGGGAGAACATGCAAACTCCACACAGGCGGGGCCAGGGATTGAACCCAGGTCCTCAGAACTGTGAGGCTGACGCTCTAACCAGTCGTCCACCGTGCCGCCAGGCAAAACATCAATTAGACGTTATAAAAAAGAACAGATTTTTGACAACAGCGTAAGACACACTAACTTTGAGTACAATAATAAATTAGGAAAACTCTTGCGAACCAACTTAAGCGTCATAAAGAAAAAATAATTACAGCCTTTCAAGATTCAAATGGCAACTGTACACAGTCACCATAGAAATAAATGATATTTCACAATTATTATAGCAGTTTATATGCATCTTTGAACAACCCAGACCAAAAAGAAATTGAAACTTTTATTAAGGATCTAAACATATGCAACAATTATAATCAAATAAGAATTGTAATGCAGCCCTATGGGGGGCACAAGTCAGTGCAAACTGTAGGCCGGTCCCAAGCCCGGATAAATGCAGAGGGTTGCGTCAGGAAGGGCATCCGGCTTAAAACTTTGCCAAACAAATATGAGCGTTCATTCAAAGAATTCCATACTGGTGTTTTCTTCCAATATTACAATTTTAATCTTGAAAATTTACTTTTTTCCCATATGACTACTACTACTGTAGTACTACTTTAATCTCAAAAATATAATTGTTTTAATGACACAGGTATATATAAATAAAATTTTGAAAGATGACAACTTTAATCTCATAGTTATGGACTTTTTATCAATAAAATAGCATTTTTTTTTTTTTTTTAAATACGTAACTTGTAATCTTACAACTAACATAATTATGCTTTTACATCTCAAAAATTTACTTTTCTTCTCTTGAGGAAAAAAAAAATTATATACAGTCGCCTCCAAAAGTACAGGAACGGTAAGGTCAATTATTTTGTTTTTGTTGTATACCGAAGATATTTGGGTTTCAGATCAAAAGATGAATATGAGAAACATTGAGAATTCCAACTTTTATTTCATTGTATTTACATCTAAGTGTGTTAAACACCTCAGGACGGAGCACCTTTTGTTTGAAGCCACTCACTTTTGGAGGGGCCTGTATATAACTCTTCTCATGTAATACTACGAATTGAATCAATGCACAACTTTGTCGAAAATCTTTTTTTCTGGTGATGCTACAGCTTTCATCTCATAATGCTGGACTTTTAAGCTAAAAGACAACTTTTCTGAATACTATACAACTCTTTTCCCAATGTTACATCTTATATCATGAAAATATACAACTTTTTGATCGAAACTATGTAACGTTTCATTGCAACATTAGTGTCGTTGTGCAATTATTTTGTGTGTGTGTGTGGCCCTAAAACTCCTTTGTAGGACAACAACAGCATCATTGATCACTTTTTAGTATTAAATATCAAACAACACTCACCTGGACTTGAACTCCCAATGGAAGCCTGGAGGAGAAATGAAAAATCATAGCATGAATTACACTTGAATATATAAATAATAATAATACAGCAAAAAAAAAAAAAAGTGTAATTGGTCCAAGAGATTGCAGGCAGGGATGAGCAAGGAAAAGCTGCATTTACCGTTACCTGACCGACAGTAGGCGGCTAAGACGACTGTAACCTCGTATATGACATATCGACGAATACAGTCTCAAAATTCCTCATTAAATGGCAACCGCGGGACATGAGAACTTTACAATAATAAGCCATGGAGACGTTTGGAGAGACCAATGTGTCATTTGTAAGCGACACAAGTTAGCCAGCGAGCTAACGTCAGAGCACTGATGTTACACCGATGCATGTAAACATGTACAATTCGTTTGGAGAGGTATAACATTTTTGACCAATTCTGAATTACCGGTGACGACAACGAAATGGCGAATTAACAATTTATGGAGTCGGTATATTTTTTCACACAGACAGCCCCGCCACACACACACGCACACAAGAGGGGGAAAAAAATTAAAATAAAAAAATTTAAAAAAAAAAAGCGTAGCATGATTATCAAACAGGCGGACGTTAAAATGTACGTATCCATTTACACCGCCGCTATACCAAAGCAGCTGAGAGCGGAGGCGCAGCGGCCTTGTAGTCAAGGATCACCCGAGACATTCGGGCACATCTCCGGTCAAATAATAAACATTAATTTGACGCGAGTCACGCTATTACGCCAGCAAAAAACATAACTTCTCCAATCGCTAGCAAAAAAAGTGAGAAAATACGACATGAAATGATAAAAATATCGATTTCAGATCGATCGCTTCTCCCCTGTTTTCCCTCTTACCTCCGCCATATTGGTACCTTTAGCTAATGAGCCAGTCGTGGAGCAGTACCCGGATGACGGCTGTCGGCCAATCAGAGAGCGCGCCGGCAGCCTGGGTCGTGACGCAGTTCAAACCTAACCGCAGATTAACGGGAATCCTTTGCACCGTCGTTCATTTGCATTAAAAGATTTTTTTTCCTCCCTGAGTCACGTCGTAAAATACGTTTTTAATTCATACCACTGAGAAATCACAGGTAATTCTGCTCACGACGAGCAGTAGCGTAGCCGAGGCTGTGGGAAGATAACGGCTGGAGATATACGTCAACCATTTGCGCCCTGGACGTTGCGATTATTACGAAAAATTGTCAAATGCCAACACACCTTGATCATTAGCAACATATACACAACATTAGATAAACTTTCACAATGTAACGAGACCCAGTACAAGAATTAAAAAAAATAAATCTATCTTCACACTCTGCAGACGGCGGAAAATGCAGCGTCCTGTTTATATTATTTATTACATATTATTAGTTATGATATTTACCATGTAACAATAAGGCTGTGTCATTTCATCCACAATGCAAAAAAAAAAAAAAAAACACTACGAGATTAAAGTCTCAATTTTATTAATATAAATTTGTATATTTACATGGGGAAAAAATTGGGTATTTTTACAAAAAAGTCGTAATTCGTGGATAAAGTCGTAAACATTTTTTCAGTCGTAATAATATGCAAATAAAATTGCAATACTCCAAGAATAAAGTTATTTTTTCAAGAATATATGGAATGTTTTCACAAAAAGATTTTTCTTTTGATTTATTTTTTTTACAACAAATAATGCATCTGTGTTCACCTATGCCAGTGACATACAGTGGGTATGGAAAGTATTCAGACCCCCTTCAATTTTCACTCTTTGTTATATTGCAGCCATTTGCTAAAATCATTTAAGTTATTTTTTCCCCTCATTAATGTACACAGAGCACCCCATATTGACAGAAAAAAAATAATTGCTGATTTTTTTGCAGATTTATTAAAAAAGAAAAACTGAATATCACACAGCCATAAGTATTCAGACCCTTTGCTCAGTATTTGGTAAAAGGACCCATTTGAGCTAATACAGCCATGAGTCTTTTTGGGAATGATGCAGTTTTTCACACCTGGATTTGGGGATCCTCTGCCATTCCTCCTTGCAGATCCTCTCCAGTTCTTTCAGGTTGGATGGTGAACGTTGGCGGGCAGACATTTTCAGGTCTTTCCAGAGATGCTAAATTAGGTTTAAGTCAGGGCTGTGGCTGGGCCATTCAAGAACAGTAAGTCAACAGTTGTTCTGAAGCCACTCCTTCGTTATTTTAGCTGTGTGCTTAGGGTCATTGTCTTGTTGGAAGGTAAACCTTCAGCCCAGTCTGAGGTCCTGAGCACCCTGGAGATGGGTTTCGTCCAGGATATTACTGTACTCAGCTCCATTCATCTTTCTTTCGATTGCAACCAGTTGTCCTGTCCCTGCAGCTGAAAAACACACCCACAGCATGATGCTGCCACCCCCATGCTTCACTGTTGGGACTCTATTGGACAGGTGATGAGCAGTGCCTGATTTTATCCACACATGCCACTTAGAATTAAGACCTACAATTTCTATCTTGGTCTCATCAGACCTCAGAATCTTATTTCTCACCATCTTGAAGTAAACATTTTAGGTGTTTTTAGCAAACTCCATGCGGCTTTCATGTGTCTTGCACTGAGGAGAGGCTTCCGTTGAGCTACTCTGCCATAAAGTCTGACTGGTGGAGGGCTGCAGTGATGGTTGACTTTCTAGAACTTTCTCCCATCTCCCGACTGCATCTCTGGAGCTCAGCCAATACCGTCTCTGAGCTCTTCAGGCAGTTCCTTTGACCTCATGATTCTCATTTGCTCTGACATGCACTGTGAGCTGTAAGGTCTTATATAGACAGGGGTGTGGCTTTGCTAATCAAATCCAATCTGTATAATCAAAAACAGCTGGACTCCAATGAAGGTGAAGAACCATCTTAAGGATGATCAGAAGAAATGGGCAGCACCCGAGTTAAATATGAGTGTCACAGCAAAGGGTCTCAATACTTATGGCTGTGTTTCAGTTTTTTTTTTGTAATAAATCTGCAAAAATTTCAACAATTCTGTCAATGTGGGGTGTTGTGTGTACATTAATGAGGGAAAAAAATTAACTTAAATGACCTTAGATGGCGCCTACCAGTATGGTCACCTCGGTTACGCGCTCTCTAGTATTGTTTTTGTTTTTGTGTTTTTCGTTCGTCTTTCCTGGTGAAACTCCGCAAGAGAGGATACAGATAGGCGTTTCCGTCCATCCACCTTGCGAATGTACGCTCCCTACCCAACAAAATGGACGAGCTTCATCTTCTGATAAAGACCAGTAAAGACTAAGGACGTTCCGCCGCCATGTGCTTTACGGAGACTTGGCTTTGTGAGGCTGTAACCGATGGCGCCGTCATGCTTCCGGGTTTTCATCTTCACCGAGCAGACCACATCACGGAGTTATCAGGGAAAACAAAAGGCGGCGGGATACGCTTCTATATCAACAAAAAATGGTGTACGGACGTCACGGAGCTCAGCACACACTGCAGCCCACATTTGGAGTTGCTGTTTTTGAACTATAAGCCATTCTACTCGCCGCGTGAGTTCGCATCATTCATTCTCGCTGGTGCCTATATTCTGCCTCAAGCTAACACGAACGCATACCGTGCTATACCTCGTGCAGCCCTGGGCTCGTCTGATCACTGCTTATTCACTTAATACCGACATACAGGCAAGAACTTAAATGTGCAAAGCCTGCAGTGAAAACAGTGAAAAAGTGGCCCAATGAAGCAAAGATAGAACTTCAAAGCTGTTTAGCACCCCACACCCACCTAGCTGCACCACCGACCACAATCACTCCACCGACTTCTGCGTTAACCATCCGCGAACAGGATGTGAGGTGCATCTTCAAACAACAAAAGATTAACAAAGCGGCAGGCCCAGACCTTGTGTCCTCATCCAGCCTCAAAGTCTGCGCGTACCAGCTCGTTCCAGTCTTCACTCAGATCTTCAATAGATCTCTGGAACTGTGCGAAGTACCATCCTGTTTCAAACGCTCCACCATCATTCCAGTCCCCAAGAAACCTGCAATCTCGGGTCTTAATGACTACAGGCCTGTCGCCCTGACATCTGTGGTTATGAAGTCCTTTGAACGTCTCGTGCTGGACCACCTCAAGAGTGTCACAGGTCCCCTGCTGGACCCCCTGCAGTTTGCCTACCAAGCGAACAGGTCTGCGGATGATGCAGTCAACATGGGACTGCACTTCATCCTAGATCACCTCGACAGTGCAGGGACCCACGCGAGGATCCTGTTCGTAGACTTCAGCTCAGCGTTCAACACCATCATCCCTGCAGGTGAGGCTGGGGGAGGCCACCTCATCCACACGCAGCATCAGCACTGGGACGCCCCAAGGTTGTGTCCTCTCTCCGCTGCTCTTCTCTCTCTACACGAACGACTGCACCTCAGCGCACCCGGCTGTTAAATCAGAATCAGAATCAGAATCATCTTTATTTGCCAAGTATGTCCAAAACACACAAGGAATTTGTCTCCGGTAGTTGGAGCCTTTCTAGTACAACAGACAGTCAATTTACAGAACACTTTGGAGACATAAAAACATTGACAAAAAACAATTGTGCAAAAAGATGCAGAGTCCTCTAGCACTTAGAGCAGTTCGAATGACTAATATTGCAATAGTCCGGTGCAATGACCATTGTGCAAAGGGCGCTGAGACTTCAAGGAGTGTATGCGGTTTAAAGTGACGAGTAGTGCGATCATCTGGGACAATGTTGGTTGTGCAAATGTTACAGATACTCCTCAATCAGTGTGCAAATGGAGCAGATGCTACTCTGGCATGAGTGGCCAGTATATGCAAATAGTGCAGCGTGGCGAGACAACTACAGTGAGTGCACGAGTAATACATAATCGGCCCCACAGAAATGTGACAAGTCAAAAAATTTCCAGGTTGTTGTAATGGAATTGTAGGTTAGGTGTTTAAGAAGTTGCCTCAAGTTTGCAGATGACATCACTGTCATTGGCCTCATCAAGGACGGTGACAAGTCTGCACATCGGCTGGAGCTGCTGGAGCTGTGGTGCGGCCGACACAACCTGGAGCTGAACACGCTCAAGACTGTAGAGATGATCGTGGACTTCAGGAGGCATCCTTCCCTCACGTTGTCCAGCTGCCTTGTGTCAACCGTTGAGACCTTCAAGTTCCTGGGAATTACAGTCTCTCAGAACCTGAAGTGGGCGACCAACATCAACTCCGTCCTCAAAAAGGCCCAGCAGAGGATGTACTTCCTTTGGCTTCTGAGGAAGCACAGGCCTGCCACAGGAGCTGCTGAGGCAGTTCTACACAGCGGTCATCGAATCAGTCCTGTGTTCTTCCAATACAGTCTGGTTTGGTGCTGCTAGAAAAAAGAACTCCGACTGCAACGGACAATCAAAACTGCTGAAAGGATTGTCGGTACCCCCCTACCGACCCTTGAGGACTTGCACGCTGCCAGAACGAAGACAAGAGCATGCAAAATCCTCTCGGACCCTCCACATCCCGGTCACCAGCTCTTTCCCTCAGGTAGGCGCTACCGATCAATGCAAACTAGAACTATCAGAGATTCCAACAGCTTCTTCCCTCTTGCAATCAACTTCTTAAACACCTAACCTACAATTCCATTACAACATTGTGGCAACTTTTGAGTTTGTTGTCACATTTCTGTGGGGCCAATTATATATTACTCGTGCACTCACTGTAGTAGTCTCACCACGCTGCACTATTTGCATATCTGTTGTTGACCAATACTGGCCACTCATGCCAGAGTAGCATCTGGTCCATTTGCACACTGATTGAGGAGTATCTGCAACATTTGCACAATCAACATTGTCCCAGAATTATCGCACTACTCGTCACTTTAAACTGCATACATTCCTTGAAGTCTTGGCGCCCTTTGCACAATGGTCATTGCACCGGACTATTGCAATATTAGTCATTCGAACTGCTCTAAGTGCTAGAGGACTCTGCATCTTTTTGCACAATTGTCATAAAAAAAATAATAATAATGTACCGGCATTAACAGATAACTAGCAACCCTTTATTGCTTAGTGACTGTTTTTTGTCAATGTCTTTATGTCTCAAAAGTGTTCTCTATCAATTGTCTGTTGTCGTACTAGAGCAGCTCAAACGACCGGAGACAAGTTCCTTGTGTGTTTTTTGGACATACTTGGAAAATAAAGATGATTCTGATTTAGCAAATGGCTGCAATTTAACAAAGAGGGGGAAATCTATGGGGGTCCTAATACTTTCCGTACCCACTGTGTGTCTATAATTCATACATATATAAACTTATGCATATGCTAATTTTCCAAGACCAAACACAGCTATAGAAGCTAAAATAAAAACAACTTTGATATCTTCTTCTTCTTCTGATAATATGTGTAACAAGGTTGCATTTGAGCTCCACATTCCACTTACAGGTGAAAACATAAAAAAAACATGAAAAGTAGAAACGAGCCCATGGTCAGAGCAATTAGTTAGATATTGTCATTTAGTCATGTAGTTCACGTTTTCTTCTCTTCCTCTCGATGGATTAAAAAGTTTTAGTAATAGGATTATGTGCATGTTAGAAAAAAAACAACTTCAGAGCACAATAACTAGTATTTAAAATGTGTCTGTGATCAAACAAAATATTGTAATAACTACAAAGACAAACTAACAAATTCATACAGAAAAACTGATTTTATACATTTATCTTTTATTTTATTTTTTTATTTATCTTGTATATGATTTTATACATTTATGTTTTAAATTTGATGTGTAGGTTGGTCATCATCATTTTCCAGATTTTAATTTTTTTTGGGAATTTTGTGTATGGATTAATTGAAATTTAATGGGGACTGGGTACAGAAAATGTCCTCCTGAATGACCCACATATTGATGCTTCAAGACTTGACCAGCTGGTGGCGCTGTGTGCAAGCTCTCAAAGTTCTTCATGACGCAGCTGAAGCTCCCCACCACGTCGTCACTTCTGCAAACACCCCCCCCCCCCCGCCCCCGCCCCTTCATACCAGCTGCAACATGACTGAGACATCCATATCTATGCTGTGTCCATGTTCACTCTGGTGAATCATGTAAATGGCCGTGTTGACAAATACTCTATTGACTTCTGCAATGGCTTTCTTAACAGGGTCAACAGCTGCAGAGCAAGGCTTTGTTTGGAGGTTTATCTTACAAATACTGATGTAAACATGCTGCAGTGCACTCTGAAAGGTGAAAAATGACAAGTTCATGATGTTATTGTAATGAATACTAGTAAGCAATGGGCAGCTATGGAGCAATTGCGGCCAGTCCGACAGGCACCATCAATTTTTACACTGTGGAGTCTCTTGCGCTCTCTCTCTCTTTTTTTAACATTAGGTATTAAGAGACATCATTGCATGAGTCAGTCCAGTACTACTGCAAATAGTTGCCGGGTGGGCGTTTATCTATTCAAGGCATCAGGCACCTGCAAAGAAATTTTTGGGGTTAGGTGCTCATGCCCAAAAAAAAAAGGGAACACAAAACCAAAATTATTCATACAATTGAGAGGACAAAAAAACAGTAGTATGTATTAGGTTAATTGAATACTCTATATTGTCCATGGATGTAAATGTGAACGCTTGTTTGTATGTCCTCTTTGATTGGCTGCCAATGTAGGGGCACGTCTCTCGCCCAAATTCAGATGGGATAGGCTCCAGCTCATCAGCGACCCTAATTAGAATATAAAAAGAGGAGGGATGAAAGTTCAGTGTTCCCCCGCCATATCATGGTTGATCAGTCGCACCCCCGATATGTCACAAAATGTGAAGCAATCATTTTTTTATGGGTTCTTACAGTCCAGTGAGCTCCCATTTATCGCACGGGATACATTCCAGACCCATTCACAAAAGGTGAAAATCTACGAAATAGATAGATCATTTAAAAAAAAAAAATACTCCTTCCCCCCTTCGACAGACTTATGAAACCATACTTATTAAAACACTTTAAAAAGTATTCCTTGGCTCCTGTTCTAACTCCCTTTGTTGAACAGTTCTCCAAATAAGAGGCACAGCGTGCTTGCTTCAAGTGGTTTGTCACTCCCATTTAAAACTTACTGTAAAACTGACACATAAAACAGAAAGACTTAAACATTAAATATTTAAACACCAAAATTTTCACCCAAACCGTATACTGTAATTTCATTGAATGAAAGTCCGCTAGCTTAATGCTAACATATAATGCTAAACGCCATAATGGAAATTAACATAGATGTTGTGTTCATTATAAACCTTGAAACAACTGCTGCTTCAACACACACAGAGACACACGAGACAAACTAAACCAAACCAAAGCTCCAGAAAGAAAAAAAACAGAGCTCAAGTCATGAATCTGTGGTTAGCTCCCTTGGCAAGCACAATGAAGTCATTTTCCTTGCATCCATAAAATGACAGTTGTATGCTTCACTGTATTTTGTCTGGCTGTTGAAACTAACACAACGTTCACTTGTACTTTTGACTGTAGTTTTCACGGTGTTTGATGACGGCATAGTACCAGCAGCACATAAAGTGAGGCACCTGTCTGAAAATGAAATAAGTCTGAAATAATTTGAAGGTGGAGCCAACAAGTGAGAGTGGGCGCTGCAATTTCCTCTCTCTTGCACACTTCAATTTGTAGGTGTTTGTATATACTGTATATATCCAGCACATGCGTCACACCCCACGCCGACATGAGCAAGATTTCTCCGACTGACTCAACAGCAGCAGTGGTGGAAATGTCCATATTTGGCCCAATGTTACGATCAAGAGATTTAACTGAACTTGAAAAGTGGACTGACATACGTATAGTACAGTAAAGGTATAACTTCCGGAAGACATTGGTATTGTGCGTAGATGAGATCAAATGAAGGGCGAAGCAAACAGCTGTGTTGTCATGGACAAGAGGCTCCTTATGACGAGCCTTGTGGGTGACTCTGTCTCCATGGCAACCTCAGAATCCACCACAAGAACCGTCGGGCGGGTGAAAGAGAGAACAGAAAATGTTTGAAGAGGGAATAACCCCTGAGTCTTACTTTTCTTTTTTGTGTCAAGGCAAATGTGTCAATTCATCCTGTGCGCCATGCGACAAAAAACAAAAAAAAAAGCTTTAAAGTCAAAACCAAAAATTTCGCTTGTAATAGCACAGTGCAATTAAAATATTGTGGTCTGTATTTCCCCATATATGGCTGGGGGAAATTATTTACTCAACTGCACAGGAAGAGTCCATTATGTATTTTTTTTAAGGTGGCGCTAAAAAGCAATTTTCATGAGATCATGAAAAAACACCTGTTTCTTATTATAATGTCTTTATTTACAGTATATGAATACCATGAATTTGAAATATACATTATTTCTATAAAATATTTGTACAAATCTATATAATTTAAAAATATGGAAATCAATTTTAAAAAATTAAAACAACATACTGTAATTCTCCCCCCCAAAAAGAAAATCATCAAACGTCAATAGTGTGGATTATACATAGGTATAAGGGCAATGTAAAAAAAAATCTTTCACATTGTATAACTAGGGGTTGTCAAAAAGGTGTACCCTTTCATTCACATTTCCTGACGTCCTCATGACAGCCGCCATATTGCGATGTTTATCTGTTGCTGGTGCACTAGACGGCATAAATCCTCACTCGTGAGTTTGTTATACCTTAAACCTAAAGTAGGAAATGTATTAAATCAAGACGTAGGAAACCGCCGCGCAGCGCGGCAGTTCAATGTGAATCAATCGAACGTGAGATTGTGGAGGAAATCCAAGGACAAAATCCTCTGAGAAAAAAGCACACGCAAGAGCTTCGGGACGTGGCAAAGTGGCACAGCTTACAGAAATGGAGGAGCTGCTGCAGAGTGGAGCAGAACGGCGGACAAGTGGGCTCGCTATTAGCACTGTCGAACTTTGTCTCAATGCTTTGAAGATAATGAAGAAAAAAGAGAATTACTAATAGAATACATTTTGAAAAAAAACAAATAAAATACAAATAATAATGTTTTGATCATATGAATAGCAGAAAATCGATGGTGCACATTATACATCGGTAGAAGCATTTTTCTGATTCTTATAGGTCAACTTTTGGGGTGCGCATTATACTCGAGAGCGTGTTGCACACAAGAAATTACGGTATACAGGTTATTTGACCAGGGTACGGTTAATTCTGGGCTTAACTGTATCTTATTTTAATTATCTTGATTATTTTACATGCAAAACAATATATATATAATTTGCAAGAAAGCAGATTTTTTTTAATTGCATAAGTATTTTTAAAAAATACACATTTGAAATATCTGTCAGGAAATAGTGTTATAGAATTAAACAAAATTGTTAATTTTGGGCTTAACTGTATTTTATTTTAAATATATTTATTTACTTACACATGTACAAAAGCAATGTGTTATTGGCATAAAAAAGGATGATTTTCAGAGAGTTTTTAAAAGAATATATGTTTTAATTATTATTTCATTAAAAACAGCAAATAAATTTGCCCAGGTTATACTATATATATGACTAGTGTCACAAAAGATTGATTTCAAACCCAAATAACGTGTTTTCCCCTTCAATGTATTCCAGATGATGAACTAGCTTGTCAACAAAGCTATCCTGCGGCATTTGCTTCGATAGATGAGGCGGGAGTTGTGGCAGGAAAACTTGCGTCTAAGTCACCGTGACATCGCAGCTGCTTACAATGCCCTGAGCATCCGACAGTTCCCGGCCAGGAAGACCATCACCAAGCTGAAGCAACCTCCCTACTCACCCGAGCTGGATCTGGGTGGTTTTCTTTTTTCCCTCTTTCCCAAGCTCAATGGGGTTATCAAGCCACCAGTTTTGAAGTCGTGTACAACTTCAAGATGGCAATTATGACTGAGGATCCCAGAAGAATCCTTCCAGGAGTGCATGAAGGTGTAGAGAAAGCTGGAAATGTAGATTACATTAGATTCGTAAGTATATTACTTCGTAATTAAATTCCAAGGCAAGAAAAATTGTAGTTTGGTTTTGAAATGCATCTTTTTTGACACCAGTCCCGGAACTTTTCTTACATATCTCATCTACTGTAGCTATATAGATAGTCTTTTAAAAAAAATGTAAGAAAAATTGTGAATATTTAAAAATCAAAATTTGTTAATCGTATGAATACGTTTGGGCTTCACAGCACATTAAGGAAAGTGGAGCTTAAAACTATTGAAAGATACAACTATTTGTTGTTGAATGCAGAGAAACCGTAAGAACGGATCTGATATGAAGAGGCACATAAAACTGGACGCATGCAACAAGGTGGAGCGACCACTGAGGAGGACTGGAATGCTAATTGCCAGAAAAGACGCCATCTTTCATCAACAATTCACAACAATATACGTAAGACGAACTCATAAAATCATTCATATGTATTATTAATCGAATATTATTGACCAAATGAACTCGAAGACACTGCGAGCCATCATTGCACTCTCTTTAATTATTTATTACCTCTGGGGCTATTCAAACATGATACAGCTTAGCACTCAATACCCCCTTTTAAGTCGGTCCGGTTAATGCTGCTTTTTGTCTGTAATGTATTGATTTAGATATTAGGAAAGAGCTGCTTTGACCTACTTTCTGAGTTCATAAAGTACAGGTAGAAGCAGGACTGTTTTTCAAAGAAGGATATGGCCGACTAATGAAGTAGACCTGGCATCAATATACATTAGTCGGAATGTTATAAGTACAACAGGGCTAATGCAGTCAAGTGCAGACTAATGGAAGAAAAGCACTCATGTTCTTCAGATATGTGTTTGGGAAATAGAACGACAATACTTAAATGAATTAATTTAGTCAATTAAATTGACTACGTGGACAAATTTCTGCTTTCAAGGGCCATATTTGATTTATAAAAACGGACAGAATGGGTCAGGTCATTTGTAGATCAGGTAAAAAAAAAAAAATGTTTTTTAAAGTATACGTAAAATATGTAAAAAAAAAATTTTTTCATAAAATAACTTTTCATTGTTCCTTTTTAAATTGTATTATTTATAATGAAATAATTAAAATTGTAATTTGATATTTACTTAAGTATTTAATAGAATATATATTTTTTAAATGTATAAGTAAAAATGTTTATTTTAGTAATAGTTTAATTGTTCTCATTTACAATAAATCCCACCCCCCACCTCCCCCAAACCGGGCAGGGACGAAAACCCCACAGCAGGCCCCACAGCCCGCAGGGGAGCACCCCACAAGATGAGGAGACGACGACCGCAGCGGGACGCATGCAACGGTGAGAAGAGGAGCAGGCCCGAGCAAATAATACATTTGTTTTGATAATGTGAACACTCGAACTGCATTAAAGAACAAAGGGGGGCGTAAGTGGCCCCCGGGTCATTTTCGCCAGTGCGATATATTTCGAACCCAGAAACTCAGAACTCTGTGGCTGACAAGCTAACCACAGGATCACCGTGCTGCCTGCACATTATGACCTGGCAGAAAAATGAAAGACTTTTTAGTCTGGTGAGCATTTGTGCATAGTGATAAGAGAACCAAATGTGGGACATTTTTCTTCACACCTACTAAAAGTTATCCCCATGTGACTCAGCAGCATGAGGAGAATATTTTTGCTGCTTCATTATTTTGCCCACAGAAAAAATAAAAATAAATAAAAAAACCAGTCAGATGCAGATTTTTCCCTATCTTTTTTGTAACACTGAAAAGTGTGAAGAAAACGACTGGGACATGGCTTTGTTATGAAGCAAAATTGAAAGAAAATGTCTGTCACATTTGCAGTGAAGTAAAATGTTCTGACTTTTAAGTAAGAAACCACTGCAAACTCTCCTGTCTCTCCAGATGGTCACGTGTTTAGAGTGTGTGACCTCTCTCCCTCTCTTGTTCTAATCCTTTTGATCACAGCTCCATTTTGCTGGTTTTTTTTTTTTTTTTTTTTTTTTTTTAGGTGGGTGGATTGGGGAAGTGAAATGTCTGGCGGAGTCGCACTGAGTGCTAAATTATGTAATAACTTTGCTTTCAAAGTTGCCGGCCTACATACTGTATCTCTATTGTCCGAAATTCCTCTCATCACGTCGCTGTAAAAGACAAAGAAACTTTATAACTCTACACTGTGTTCCAATAATTAGGCATACAGTATGCAGCTTTCTTTCATTATCATACATAGTCAATGCGATTTACATGTACTAAAATGTCATCAAACAATTATCATAAATCATAAAATTCAGTCTATTGAGTGCACCAATATATAAGCCACACCCACAAACTATTACACATACTGTAAACTGCACTGGGTTATAAACCTAACATATTACACATACTAATGAGTCAATATCACTTTTGCGATTTCCCCATTTCACTCAAAAAAATTGGGATTTTCCATTACAATTCATACTCATTGCATTGAGTAGATATGTTGCTAGTAATGCATATTGGTCAAACTTTACACACCTTATTCCAAAAGAAAATAATTAACTGCAAGCAGACAATGTACATAGAAACAGCAAAATATGTGAGTTTTCAGACAGGTTGGACATTTGAGCACCTGGTGGACCTTTCCTTAACAACATGATACAGCTAGCAAGCTGACTGTGTAGTGTTTAACAAATACATTTCAAATTTCCGAAAGGTGTTTAAACCAATTGATATTTCGCTATGACGGGATGGACATTTTAAGTTCAACAACATCCAGCTATACACATAAGATGAACATTATGAAACAAAAGTGTAAATATTTATCCTGCATCTATCCATTGTTTTAGCCTCGATTGGAGAAAGGCAAGACGGTTGTAATCTGACCAAAAACATCACTTAGTGATATTGATCCAAGTACAAGAGTGTGCATGCCTTAGCTGGCTGTAGCGTGACACAGGTTTGGGTGAGTAAATCAAGCTACAAATAACAAAAACAAAAACAAAACAAAAAACCCCATCATCGATTTGGTTCCATGTTAAATTAGGAAGGCCTCTTTGGCCTTAATATCGATGTCACCATTTATCTTGTAAGTCCATTGACAATTGCTGATTCTATCTGATTTGAGAATGCAAGAATTGTCCTCAGAGTTGCTGTTTGGAGGTGTAGAGATAGGTAGATTTCTTTTTTTTGTGGGCGCTACACAGGATCTCAATAGGTTTGAGGTCAGGGGATGGTGGTGGCTAAACCATGAGTTGTTTTCATATGTACACTCTTATCAGCCACAGCTTAAATTTTCTGCAGCGTAGGTTGGTGTGTTGTCTTGCATGAGAATAACTTTAAATCGTATCGCTCTTACAACTGCCCCACAGTTCTGAGGTTCTGGGTTCGAATCGGAAGTTTGCATGACCTCCCTTTGTTTTCTCCAGGTACTCTGACTTCTCCCACATTCCCAAAACATGCATGTCAGGTTCATTGAAGACTAAATTGTCATACATGCACAACTATTAGGAACACAGTGTAATTGAGGCACCATTAATGCAGAATATCTGCAGCCACAAAGCGTGACAATGACAGTCGCTTATCTTCAAAGGATGCGACACAGATTGTTATATCTCCACGAGACTATATATAGAGCCTGCGTAACATCCTGAAAACAAAGATGGAGCTGTAAACTTCCTCTTTCTACTTGCTTTTTCCCATCACTTTATAAATATGCACAACCAGCAGCTGCAAAATGTCATCCAAATGCTACCGGTATGTATTTGTATGGTAATGTTCTGTACTCTATATATGTCATCACTTTTGCTTTTGTCTTTACTATTCTTTACACACTATCATTCTGCAACATTAAAATTTAAATGTCATATTCCAGAAGTTTAGATGATATTTTCTCAGTGTGTTTGCGTTCATGCCATCTCTCCCTGTCCTTTTTGTCTGCAGCAAAGGGCTTACACATTGCCACTGTCCAATGAAAAACATCCATCCATCCATCAATTTTGTTTTTTTTTTAATACCACTTGACCTTGTTACAGTTTTGGGCAAGAGGAGCGGGGGTGCAATCTGGATTGGTTGGCAGTGAACATGTGTTTGATGTATGAATGGACCGTAGATTCCCTGATCCAATTAGAATTGCTATTTAAACATTCTTCTTCATCATGAGTGATCATCAGTGTCCTCAGAAGGTTGCTGCAGAGGTACAGACAGACCAGAAGAGTCGCAGAAAGGCAGATGACTTTCCATCCTTATGAATTTTCATGGTTCAGATACCTTGTAAATTTTGCCTTGTTAGAGACCAGCAAATTGTGCAAAAAGTATTTAAACATTGAACAGTTGGACATGTGCATTCAAAAGTTGAAATTAAGTACAGGTACATCCTGAAATTTCACTCGAAAGCCCAATAACCTTAGCTTTTTGTGAGTAGTGTATTGTATATAATATGATAAAACATGACAAGAAAAGACTATCATCCCTTGAGGTGGAGGTTGTATTCCCATAATTTCCCCCAACCAAGTGGAATTACTGTACATAGCTTTCCACCCAGCCAACCTTCGTACTTAAGATAACATTAAAATACATTGTCGCATTATGACAAATGTGATCTAAGCAGAGCATACACTTAAAAAGAGTGTCAGAGGTGTTCCACCATGTGGGACGTGCTCGCCTCCGCCTCTCTGGCCTCTGATTCACAAACCCCTCGCTCCCTAACCTGGGTGGAGGCTAATTTTCACAGCATTGTTCCAGCATGGCCCTCCGTCCTCCGCCATTTTGTTTCCTGCGCTCTACAGGAAGTCCAGGCCCCCTCCCCTCCCCCCAGCGCTGTGAGCTAAAGTTTTTGCAGGTACACATGCATCCTCTTTCTTTGTGCTTCCCTTAAACTCGAGTTCAGGATGACCCTCTCTGATGTGACGATGACCCCCCCCCCTCCCATGCGACAAAGCCAAGAGCACGTCTGCTTTCCTTTGCAGGTCAAGACCTCTGACGTATGGTAAGACGCGCACACATGCTAAGGCATTCCTGTAAGGATATTGCACACAAAAAAAAAAACAAGGATTAAACGCACATTTTTTTGACCTGCTCAAACATGAGAGGGAGAAGTGAGAATGAAGAAGCTGGAATATTATGGAAGCTTGAACGTATTTGGACAATGGCAAGAATTTTTGTAATGATTTTGCCAGTATATTCTCTCTCTGGGAAGCACGTTTGGGGTTTGAATCTCGGTTCCGGCTGCCTCCCAATTTTCTAAAAACATACGTTAGGTTCTTTGAAGACTCTAAATTGTCCATAGGTGTGAATGTGAATGGTTGTCTATATGTGCTCTGTGATTGGCTGGCAACCAGTCTAGGGGTGTGTGTAGCAGCTCCAGTTCTCCTGCGACCTTAATGCAGATAAGCAGTATAGAAAATGGAAGGATGGTGGACAACACGACTGCAGACTTTAAATAAAACCATAAATATAGCGAACTGCACACATATCTCACATTGGGCCAAATTTGCACATTTTCCCTCCCTTGCGATCAAAGTAAGACCTGATTATTGAATACACTGATGTCATTTTTCACCTAAATAAAGGTTAAATATGTTTCAAAAATGCCACTCTAATTATGGTCTTGCAGCCTAAATAAACAAGATATGATAAAACCAACACTGGATTCCCACTAGTGCAAGGACGATATCACCAGAATTAAGGGTTGCCATTGTTGCCAAACAAACAGATCAAGGAACTCTAAACCGTTGCTCACCACTGCCGTGAACGAATAGCAGTGACTAATAAAGCAAATCCCCTCTTTTTCATATCCAGAAGAAACACGCCCGTAAGGAATTGTGTGTTGTTCAAACACATTCCCACAATAAAAGACACTCACACAAGCATCTTTGGGAATCCAAGCGCAAAGACGTGGCTTTACATTCCATGTCATTAATTGGACTTCCTCTGTAAATGTGTTGCTTCAGGCCTCTGGAGAAGCGGGGCTTCCTCTCCATATGCTTCCTCCAAGGAAGGATGCCATCACGCCTCCTCTTCCTCCTCCCTGGAGGTTCCACCCTTTCCTCACTTTAATAATCTCGAGGCCCGGTCTGGTTCAGCGCTGCAGGTCCAGGATTGGGTGTGCAGTGAAAGGTCTCATACCTTTTCGGTGTGCGGTACAGAAGGTTAAGGGGTGTGCACCTATACGTTGATGAATGTGCATGCTACGTCTTTGTACACGTAAATCATTATGTAAAATACCTCTTAAACTTCTCAACATTGCTTCCAAATATATGTAATTCTTCTTTTGGGTTTAAATGTATGCAACACACGTGAACATGTCATCCAAAACCATCAAGAAAGCATGTTTTTAATTAGACAGTCAGTGTGTGTGTTTCATTATTTATTTATTTTGACTGTTGCCTGAATTTAAGGAAAAAACAACTACAAATACTAAACAATAGAAATTTGCAGCAGACACAAAACAATTAAATACATGAATAAGTCACAGTATGAAAACAAATCAGTCTTTTTTTGGGGGGGGAAATGTGACGTACAAAAGCTGTTTCTTAAGAAATTATGTGAATTTTGAGAGCATCTCTCGCCAAGCCGAACATCAAACGTTGAATAATTTAGGAATATAGTGAGTTACCTAGAGTATCCAGTCACTCCATTTGCGGAAATTTTTTCTTCAGTGACAGACAATAGCATCAGTTGCAAAAAGTTGATGTCGGAATGGGTGATACGTGTCATGGTCTTTGCAGTATAAAGATGAAAAGAAAAGCAAAAAAAAAAAAACCCTCATGAAATCAGATACAATAAGATCATATACGCTCATATGTAAAGAGTATTTGCAGGTGTTCAGTGCCAGACAACAGTAAACCGTGATATCGTAAACGGGCCACTTCAAACTCGTAAAAAGATCGGATATAGGCACTAAATCGGAAATGGGCATCAAGTGCCGCATTGTAAAATCCAGCCAATGCTACACTAGCAGCTCAGTTTATGGTGCAGAAGGGAGCACTATCCACCCTCAGAGGTCTATCTATATCAACGCATTCACTTGTGAGTCACGTAGAAGACGAGGACAGTGAGCTCACAAGGCTACGGGGAGGAAGAGGTGGTGCAGTGTGAAGCAGCATCAGTCGGCTCATGCAGAAGAAGCAGAGGGTTGCAACTTGCACGCGGTGAATCATCGCATCGGGATCCCATGAACGCTCCAGGCGTGCGCGCGCACACACACACACACAAAAGAAAAAAACACTCCCCCTCACCAGTTCTGAAAACGACCCTCCCACATTGTTGAGAGTTTGGGAGCCTCCTGCTGCAGGGCAAGTAGACTTTTACAGGCGCAGATGCGGGAGAGGTTTAGGTGTGAAAAGCCAGAAAGGAAGTCAGGGTCACACTATGCTACGTTTGCTCATTACTGCTGTGTGTTGCTTACTGCTACGGTTTGACAATTGCTTTCAACCTGGGCTATGACCATATCATTGTCATACTCTCATTTGATTAAGAGTATTTTTACATTATTAAATAATCATAAATGAAGAAAAAGCTGTATAAGGCTTTAGACAATAACATGGCACATACTGTATGAACAAACAAGCACTCATACCTGTGGACAATTTCACATCTTCAATTTCATGAACCTGAGATTCATGTTTTTGAGAATGTGGGAGGAAGTTGGAGCACCCGCTAGATTTGAATGCTAGTCATCTTTTTTTCTCCTTTGAAATAGTCACTAGCGGGGTCAGGAAAGTCGAAGTTAGCAACACTGACTCTGAGACCTATTTTCCAAATGTTTTCAGTCTATAAAAAGCTGCTGTCACATTGCTTAAAATGGACATGAAATGGTCATGTTCGTTTCCGCTTCGGTTGTGCTAGATTCACTGTGCCATTGAAATGGTGATTTTATGGTTTCATAGATATTACAAGATTTATTTTCAGGCAACCAGCCCCCGAGTTGCTCCAGATGGACACTAAATGGTCATGTTTATTAGCGCTATTATGGTTTAATAGATATTACAAGTTTTGTTTTCAGGTGACAACACCCCGTCCCCTTCTACTCTAGTTTAACTGGAAATTTGCTCATTCGTTGGTGCTTCAAAATTATATTTTCACATTAAAAAAAAAAAAAAAGATAATTTATACTGTAAAATACATTGGTTTTGCTCTATTATTGAACAGTCAAATACACGAAACAAAATGAAAACACCCCCAAGGCGTGATTCCAACTCCAGTCTCTGGTGTCACTCCCTCGTCCACGCCCATTAAAAGCACTATTGAAAATAATGGCTATGTTCAGTTTGGTGCAAGCATCACATATCATTTGTGAGGAAATTGCTCATTTTAAGCGTTACATTTTGCTGTTTCTTAGCATAATTAGTTCTTAATTTGATGAACAACAAATAACATTGGTTCACTTTTCTCTATCCAGAGTTAGTCTGAAGTAAAACGTGACTTTTCGAGATCTTCGAAGATGATCTCCTGACCAAAAGAGCAATGATGTTATGCTGTCGTCTATACTGTTCACAGCCACTAAGAGGCATATGTGCACGTATATGAGGATTGCGTTGGTATGCAGTGATGTATCCATTCTTTGACATTTCTGATCAGTGGCACCCTTATTCAGCCTTCAAATAAATAGTATGCAAATGTCATTTACATCCTGGTGAAACTTAAGTGAGGTATTACCAAGTAGAAAGTACAAACAAACACAAAAGCAGGTATTTAGAACAGCAAACAGCAACAAGCAGGCGGAAAAATGCACCATGAGAATTTTCACAACTCAAAAGAGAAAGCTAGTAAGCTTTAGTAACGAGGGTCAGGTGATACAAGTCGATTGAGGTGTGTGTCAAGCTTGCATGGCATCTTGATTATGTCGACGGCCATGGCCTGAGGGTGTGACATTCCGAAAACAATGGAATGCAAAGCAACCTGTTCGAATGGGAACCGTACACTTAAGTGCATTTCGTGACCGATTTCTCACTGTACGCACATCGGCCGATTGTTCAGGTACGAACTCGGTCAGTACTCAGGGTGGAACGGTTTTGTGGTCACGGTTTTCGGTTTGGTTGTTAGGAAAATCAATGACGTCTTGTATAATTGGGTTAAAAAAGAAAGAATGAGGGAGTCGGACATATGGCACATGATTTTGACAGTCTAAGGTTAAAAACGTAGGTGAGAATCTGGCTCCAAGACAGCATAATTTCCTAGTTCCAGCATGCTCTTCCTTTATATGGCAAAGGAAGATATCTATAACAAATGCTAAAAACAAATACGGGCTCGTCTGTCAAATGTTTACATCTCCATTTCTGAGGTAATAAAATGGACAGTCACGGTCAGAAAACCTTAAGTATTCCTGGGGCTCTGTATGGAGTAAAAGTCCGCAGATGAGCTGACATGTTAGTCTTGTGGCCGTTGTACGCAACACGAGTTGCTTGCACACCGTTGCACTTTCGTCAACGACTTTCTCCCGCCGTCGTCGTAATTGAAAGTGCTCCCATAGTTGTACCCTTAAAACGAGGAATGTCCAAACACTATTCGCGGCGCATGCACAATCTGCAGTGCGCATGCGCAACTAGCTACGGCAACAACACTAGGACAAAATACATAGGTTGTACCTATACCTAACCTATTGTTGCAATCATGTTTGTGAAACATATTACAGTGTAACTTCTGAATGCACCTGTGTTTATGATATTTCATACTGATTATTGTAAAACGAAAAAAAATCTGAAAAAAGTAAGACTTTTTTTCCTCGGAAAACGGCAGCCCCCAAAATGCCCTGTTATTGTTAAAAAGATTATGATTTTATACTCACTTGTGAAAGACTGTGTGGTTCAGAAAAAAAGTCATGAGACAAGTTTTAATTGGCAACTTATAGGTACCTCAAAATGAACTTTGTCTTGTTAAAATACAAATTTATTCTTTTATCAATACAATATTCTCCTACTACTGTATATAATTACTGTGGGCCTAACCCTTATCAATGTAAATGGACGACTCCAGTCAATGCTATACAAAGATCAAAACGTCTTGGTCTGCAATCATACCCAATTTGACTCAATGCTCACAAACCTCAGCTCTTATGATTAATTTGTGAGGCAGCGTTACTGCTACTAAACAAAGCGCCACAGTTTTTGTTTGTCTCGCTATGTTTGTTTACAAGCTCCATGTCATCCAGTGTGTCAGCACATAGTGGCGTTAGTGCAGGACGGTCTGGGAAAAACAATGGATGAGGTCACCTTCAGGCTTTTCTTCAGGGATGTTTGGAACATGAAAAGATGGAGGTGGAGGCGGTGGTGGGGTTGTAGAAAAGAGCAGAGGGGAGGAAGGGCAGGACTTTTCAGGCCTTGGTTCCCACTCACAAATAACAATGATGAGAAAAAAAGAATGGAATAAACAACATGACAGCCAATTTAGCTGCACTATAACCGTCATGTGGTAACTTTCAAAACATCAGTAACTCCTGTAATTAAACTACGGATAAATCTTGAATACACCTCTCAATGATTTACTATTAATGCCTTTCCATGCCTTTTTTTGGGGGGGAGGGTAAGGATAATAAATATTAATATTTGAATACGGTTGCAACATGTCTTTTTTGTCTAAAGATTAAAAGATTAAAGTTGTAGCATTATGAGAAGAAAGTTAGAAAAGGCCTGATAATCGGACATCTCTAAAAGATCTGACTCATTATTCCGTGGTGTGGCGTGTGTTCAGAATGATTTTTCTCCCTGACCTCCTCGGAACAGTCAAAGGGCGGACAATCGTAAATGTAACACCTGCTCAATATTTACGACAAACTTGCGATTGTCGGTGGCGATATCATTATGTGTGTTTTGTGGCGTGCTGGCCACGTGGAGTACACCACACACCATAAGAGCAGTAAGCACAAAAATTTAGATTTTTTTTTTTTACTTGTCATTAAGTGGGGTCTCTTACATTTACAACTTGGTAAAGATGGTAAGGCTTCACTCTTTGACAACATCGTTTATTAACATGGAAATTAGCCTATGATCTGTCATCATCATCATCCAAATGCCCATTAATATGCACTGACCCAGTTAAAATAAGAAAATAAATACATCTTTGGTTTTAAAAAAACAAAACAAAAAAAGTGTCAGTCATGGTTATGCTGGTGTGAATCATCAATTCAGGCTTGCCCAGACTTTTCTTTTCGGTACTTTCACTAAGCGTCAAAAAGCAGCAAAAGTTAATCTTAATAGCTGTCATTGTTCTTGACATAATCCCCTAAAAGCGCCGCTTCCGATGACTCATCGGGGGCTGGGTGGCGAGCGAGCGGCGAAGGTGCTATGTTCTTGGCATCGGGCGCCCAAGCGTGGATAATGTTGCGCCGTCACAATCCACCATTGTTCAGTTGCGTACAGTTTGTCAAGTTACATCGTGCCTGGTGTGAACTGATTGCTTTCATATCGGCTCATAGCACACACGGAGAAAATGTTTGAAACCCACTACTTCACATGATTATGCAAGTTTGCAAAAATGTTCTTATTTTAAATGGCAATCATCAATGCATTTTCTATAGCGATTGACCTGATTAGGGTTAAATATAAACAGGTATTCACACTCACATTCACATCTATGGGCAATTTAGTCTTCAATTAGCCTAAGAACCCTGGAGAAAAACCCACACAAGCATGGGAGATCATACAAACGCAACACAAATACGTTCCAATGGAGATTCAAACCCGGATCTCCTGCTTACGAGGCAGATATGCGTCCATTTTCTATAGTGCTTGTCCTCAATGAGTTCGCGGGTGAGCTGGAGCCTATCTCAGGTGACTTTGAGGCGAGAGGCGGGCTAGACCCTGGACTGGTTGCCAGCCAATCGCAGAGCACATATAGATAACCTTTCACCTATGGATAATTTAGAGTCTTCAGTGAACCCTATGCGCATGAAGAGGACCGGAATACCAGGAGAAACCCCACACGAGCACGGAAACAGCATGTAAACTGGTGACTCGAACACGGAACTTTGACCAAGCGACCATGCTGCTCAGTCAAAACATAAAGGAACATTTATACAGATAAGCCCTCAGTGCATTAGAATTATTACCCTAAGTCTGTTGCAAAACTGCGTTTTTATCTTATACTAAAAAGCACAACAAATATTTGTGTGCTGCCAAGTTTGCCCGTTGCCTCCTAATCTGTGTTTACTCGTGGGGCGGTGGGGAGGAAGCAAAAAAAGAGCAGGCTCTGTCTCCTCCTCCCTTCATCTTGTTTATAGAGCTACACGTGTGCCCATTAAAAGACTGAGTGCAGCTGGAACGACAACACACGGGGGCCCTTGTTGTCCCGAGGCCTGCGGCTTAGTGGGCTAAAGGGCACGTTCAGTTAATGATCGTTGACCACACTGTGATTAGGCCTGGCAAAGAACCTCTTTGGCCACGCTGGATGTGTCAGCCTTCCGCTCGCGACAGAGGAGGAAAGGGGAAAAAAAAATACGTTCCAAAAATTCAAAGTTGCGTGTCCCTGTGCGGCGGGAAACAAAAAAGACAGAGGAGTGCGTGACCTTTGGTAGACACTTTGCGGATTGGAAAAGGGCAGCGCAATCTTGTGGAAGCTACCCACCGTCAGTCGGAGAGCATTTGGAGTCGCTTGACTGCTTGTAATGGCACGGCTGGCCACGCGGACGGGAGGGCAGAACAGTCACTGTGTTCTGTGCAAGGCTGTAATATAAAGTTTCGGAGGTAATTGTTTGCAAAATGGAAAAGAGCCTGGAAAAAGCTGACATTTTTTCCCTTAGCTATTCTGGATAAACGGCACTGACACGGAATAAGGAGGCAAAGTGAACCCTTCGATTTTCCACCCTCTGAGGTCGTATTTCCGCTTTTCCAATTTGCTTTTCGATATAAACAGCACCAACATGGCATGGGAAGACAATTTAAACTTTCTAACTTCAGATGTAGTGTTTAGAAGCCTCTTCTATAACGCCCATAAAAACTAGAACCTTTCTGCATTTTTACATCAGAACTCTGTACAAACGGAATAGGGGAACATTCAGAGGTCGTATCAGACGCTCCTTTTATACTGCTTCTAAGATAGTAAATAGTATAAGTAATCTTTCCACGTTTTTCCCCATGTGACTGTTCGATGTAAAGGGCACCGACACGGAATGGTGGCAAGGGGAGGAAGTCAACCTTGATATTCCGCCTTTTACACTGCCTAAAAAGCCCAGAATTTGTCTGACTTTCTGTTTTGGTTTTCTCCCATGCATCTTTCGCCAGAGTTGTAGTTCTGTACAAATGGCACCAACACGGAATGGGAGGATAAATTCAACCCTTCAATTTACCATCTTAAGAAGTAGTTTTCCCCATGTTTCCATGTGGCTTTTCTATATAACCTGCACAAAGATGGAATAGGGGGATGAATTTGACCTGCAATTTTACGCCTTCAGAGGTAAAGCTGGCGCTTACCTATCTTTCTACCACATTGCTGTTCTGTTACAACAGAATCAACAAGGAATGGGGAGACAAAGATGACAATTTTGTGCCTTCAGAGATAGTATCAGATGCTCCTTTTGCACTGCCTGTAAAATGGCAAACCAGATAAGTAATTTTTCTGCTTTTTGCGATGTGGCTGTTGTGTGTAAATGGCACTGAGACAGAATGGGGTCACAAAGTCAACCCTTCAATTTTCAGCCATTGAAGGTGGTATTTCGTCCTTTTTCCATGTGGCTGTTCTGTTTGAACAGCACCAACACTGAATGGGGGAGGCCAGATTTGAGCCACAATTTTCAGTCCTCTGAGGTAGTATCAGAAGCCCCTTATATAGGAGCTACTGCCTGCAAAGGTGGCAATTTTCCGCCTTTTTTCTCCTCGGTGTGGTGCATAAATGGCACCGACACTGAATGGGGGTATGAAGTCAACCATGCAATTTTCAATTTTTTCCATGTGGCTGTTCTGTATAATGGGCACCAACACGGAATGGGGAGACAAAGTCGACCCTGCAATTGTCCGCCGTCCACACTGCCTGTAAAAGCGAGCCTTTCTTCAACCATTAAGCTTCACTGTTCTGGATAAACAGCACCAACACCAAATAGAGGGGATTAAGTCAACCCTGAGATTTTCTACCCACAGAGATAGAATCTGAAGCGCCATTTAAAATAAGTAATTTCTCCGCTTTGCTCCATGTGGCTTTTGTGTTAAAACGGCACTGACGCGGATCAAGGGGATGACGTCAACCCGGCAGTTTGCCGCCTTCAGAGGTAGTATCAGAAATGACCAAAGAATTTTTTCACTTTGTTTCCCCCACATGGCAGTTCTATATAAATTGCAGTGACACTGATTTTTTTCGACATCTGTTTTGTATAAACACAACCAACACGGAATGGGACGACCAAAGGCAACCCAGCAATTTTCCGCCTCAGGAAGCCCCTCTTACACTGCATTAAAAGATGGCTTTTTCCTTTTTTTTCCCCCTCATGTCGCTGTTCTGTATAAACAGCACTGACATGAAAATGAGGCATGACAATAACCTCGCAATTTTCCATCTTTGGAGTTATTATAAGAAGCTCTTTTTACAACTGTCTGTGCAAGACAGCCTGTATAAACAACACAGAATGGGAGGGACGAAGTCGGCCATTTTCTGTCTTCAGAGATAATATCAGAAGGATTTTTCTGATGATGCTGTTCTAATATAAACGGCAGTGACACAAAATGGTCAAAGTCAACCCAGATATTTACCAATAGCAATTTTAAGGGGCCTCTGTGTAAAAGACATCATGGCAGGTAAGCCATGATATAGCTGCGGAACACTGAATATGAATATGTAACGTTTCAACAAGTAAATGAAACTGTCTTTTGAATCTACAGATTGTCTTCATTAAAACTGAATCCAGATACCATTTTTGGCCCATGTTGACGTGTCAAGTACTACTCCAAACACAAAAGTGATCACAATCCAACTAAAAATGCGCATGTACAACCTATAAATGTATTGCAACCTTTACTTGACAGAAAACACACATGGCCCAAGCTGAATATAATATTGTGCCATTTGACAGGATTTCCTGAATTCATGTTTGAGCATGTTGCATTGTTAACACTCTCCACCACTATGTCAAGTATGTGTGTGTGGGTGCAGGAGGAAAGAAAAATAAATAAATAAAACAGGATTCTGTGGAAGTGCGTGTATCACGCATCTGTGAACCTGCAGAATGTTTACGCAAGTGTGTGTTTGAGCATGTGAGGGTGTGCGTCTGTGCGTGTTCAAGTGTCAACTAACGGCTGTACGGGCTACACAGTGTGCGGAGTGTTGCGTGGTGACACACACACAGCGGAAGGACATGTGCAATAACTGAGGCTTGCCTTTAACCATCAAATGATCAACTACTTTTAAAAGGTTTAGACAGAAGTGTCTACCTTTTCTGTTTGGTAGTGAGTAGGGTCAGGAAAAATTAATTATATTATTATATTAAAATGATTTCAGTGCCCCGATGTCCTCTTTTTCCTGGTCTCATCCACTTGGGATCTACTAAGAGCATTCAGTCAAGATTTCATTCCCTTTTTTTGGTTCATATAACTGTACAGTATATAAGATATAACTAATGAAAAAGGAAATTTGCAGTTTATAACGATCGTTTTCTATGGGTTTTTACAATATACAGTATTACTCTAAAGCCCTTGGATGTGGGAAAGGCCACAGTCGCTGATGCACTTTTCAGCCGGGAGGACAGTAAACTACATAAACAATGAGCACACTCACGCAGGAGCTGCTGTTGATCACACCTCACGGCAAGACACTCACACACAGTCTTGCCGATGTTACGTGCCACTCCACCAGGCCTTTCCTCTTAAGGTCACATACTGTATCTAACACTGCAATAAGTTGCAGTATTTTCTGTACATTTTATGCTGTTACGCACTACATACAAAGATGCTTACTTTGCGATTTATATTTCTGGCAACTTTCACTTGTACACTACGTTTTCTAAATAAATGGTATACATGCCATCTTCGTTACACAATTGTGCAATATAAAAACAACTACAGTTGTGAATTCCGTGGTGGTCATAATGAGGTACACCTCTGGGTGTATTTACAGGAATGCTTTTCGTCCATTTGGATAAGTGCCTCTTTTGCTTACCTAAAGTTACCTAAATATTGGCCTTTAAAAACTTCCCGTCCAACAATTTAACGAGGTAGGTTAAAGGTAGGTGAAGTCAAAACGTCATTGTTCTTTTAGTTATAAAAAGCTTGTTTAAGAGTACGACTAACGTGATGGCCAGGCTAACGTGCTAGCTAACTTTGCTCATTAACCAACATGCAAATCTTTAACTACAGTAAACCTCTCAAGTAAACTAAATAAATAAATGAAAATAAAAATTCTAAATGCTCACTTATGCCCTGCGATTGGCTGGCAACCAGTTCAGGGTGTACCCCGCCTCCTGCCCGATGACAGCTGGGATAGGCTCCAGCACGCCCGCGACCCTAGTGAGGAGAAGCGGCTCAGAAAATGGATGGATGGAAATGCTCACTTAAAAAAACAAAAAAAAAACTTACTTCTAGTATTAATTGGAATACTTACGTACAGGAAATGTCAGATACTTTGAGACTTTTACGCAAGTACTAATCTAGTAAGAGAATTCTACTTCTACTGAAGTTATCGGTAGAGGATACTTTTCTACTTTTTCCCAAGTATCGCTTTCAGGTACTTCATACAACAATGGTAGGAGCCTGGTAACAAACTTGGCCAAGCATTATATGGGCCATGCCTTGAGGGAGGTATGCGCTTTAAAGAGTGCCATTTTGATCTTGTAATGGACTTTACAGATCATTCACTTTACGACCGGCTCGCTCTTTAAAGGAACATTACCAATATGCTTCAACTGGCCAGAATTGGCCATTACCTTGGATGATTGAGGGAGTCCACAATGATCGTGTGAGCGAATGAGTAAATGCGACATAAACAAAACGTGATACTTGAATGCACCATTTACAGTTTACAGAAGAGCTGCACCTGGCCATTTATAAACGTTAGTTTCAAATGGGTTTGTCAGAAGAATCGAGCTCATTGTTTGCTTCATTCGCAGGAAGCACCTGATCACACTTAATAATGGTTGCATGTGACTATTATGAAATGCTTTATACGAAGAAAAAAAAAACATGAAATATCGAAATATAATTCAACTTCAAGGTTTTTTTTCTCCATCCCTCATCTTGCTTTTATGCCAAAGTTTCCGAAGCTACTCACAGCCAATGATTGCAATGATTAAAGGGTGTATATGGCATCACAAAGCAAATCATAGACATGTCATGAGCATGTTGCATTGTTAACACTCTCCACCTCTATGTCAAGTATGTGTGTCGCACCGTGTGAACTCACTGCATGGCAATGTCTGGAAGAAGGGCAGAAACTATCCACTTTGGGATTCCGAGAATGCGACTTAACAGCTTCGCAATCCAGTGATCAGCATGTCAGTGTCATGTTGCAAATGAATGACATATTAATGTTTCTTTAAACGTGACTGACATGAATAGTTGCACATGAAGTCATAGTTTCGCCTTCCAACTTGTACTTTTGGCTGTGTAGCACTCGTCAGAATTTTTTGGAAGTCAGTTTCCCTTAGCAACATGAACGTATCATGAGTAGACCCACAAAAAAGTCTCAAGAACCCTTGTCTGAAATGACACAGGAAGCTGGTCGGCTATCTTCGTTTGAAGTGGCCATTTTAGAGTCAATCCAGTCATTTAAAAAAAATGAACATACAAATTTGCTTTGGTGGCAAATAGCAAATGATCAAAGCAACAACGAACCAACACATTTGACAATTGTTCGTAAAACTAATGCATAATTTATATCGCAAGTGCATGAAAGGTTCATTTTACAAAGCAGAAGGCTGTCATACCAGGTTGTATTTGGGAATTTAAGAATGCTTCATAAAATGTATTTATTTATTTTATTTTTTGCTGAGCGTACATCTGGACCAATGAGAAAATCTAAATGACCCTGCTCCATATATCTAACCCTTCTATGGGTTCTTCTGAGTTCAGTCTGAGCGACGTCAATGTCTTTTTTCCAATGAGAAGATGAAATTAAGGCGCATTTTTATAGCTTACTGAAAGTGTACCACTTGAACTCGCTACCAGATACCAAACAGGGTGAAATGCGAGCATTTCCTGACCTGTGAGGTTAGCTGGTTTGTTGTATTGACGCATCTGGGTAGGAGAGAGCCATGTGAAGTGAGTTGTGGAGAAAAGATGTGGTGGGGCTGAAACAAGAGCAACAAGGTCAGTAGAACATAGGAACAAATAGTATTGAGACACTAAAGGAAGTCTGCTAGAGCAGGCTGCAACAAGTGATCAGATAATATTGTCTTGGTGAAGCAGCATCTAGTTTGTTTTTGTATGTTCAGTTCCAAATAATTGTACACTTGAAATATTGAGATGGAAAACAATGTTTAGCCCAGATGGTCAGTTTTACAACCCAAATTCCAATGAAACAGGGGCATTGTGTTAAACATAAATAAAAACAGAATACAATGATTTGCAATGGTTTTTGCAATGGTTCGACCTATATTTAATTGACTACACTACAAAGACAATATATTTAATGTTCCATCCATCCATCCATTTTCTGAGCCGCTTCTCCTCACAAAAGGGCATCTGTCCCTATCCCAGCTATCATTGAGCAGGAGGCGGAGTACACCCTGAACTGGTTGCCAGCCAATCGCAGTGCATATACAAACAAAAACCAACCATTCGCACTCACAGTCACACCTATGGGCAATTTAGAGTTGTCAATTAACCTACCATACATGTTTTTGGAATGTGGGAGGAAACCGGAGTGCCCGGAGAAAACCCACGCAGGCACGGGGAGAACATGCAAACTCCACACAGGCGGGGCCGGGATTTGAACCCCAGCCCTCAGAACTGTGAGGCAGACGCTCTAACCAGTCGGCCACCGTGCCGCCATATTTAATGTTCAAACTGATAAACTTTATTGTTTTTAGCAAATAATTATTCTCTGAATTTTATGGCTGCAACACGTTCCAAAAAAGCTTGGACAGGGTCATGTTTACCACTGTGTTACATCACCTTTTCTTTTAACAACATTCAATAAACGTTTGGGAACTGAGGAAACTAATTGGTGAAGCTTTGTAGGTGGAATTCTTTCCCATTCTTGCTTGCTTTATGTACAGCTTCAGCTGTTCAACAGTCCAGGGTCTCTGTTGTCGTATTTTACGCTTCATAATGCGTCACACATTTTCAATGGGAGACAGGTCTGGACTGCAGGCAGTACCCGCACTCTTTTACTACGAAGCCACGCTGTTGTAACATGTGCAGAATGTGGTTGTTGTCTTTGTGTGGTTGTTGCATTGTCTTGCTGAAATAAGCAGGGGCGGGGCGTCCATGACAAAGACGTTGCTTGGATGGCCCCATATGTTTCACCAAAACATTGTCCTTAAACCATTGGACTTATTTCTCACGCACTTGTTCACAAAGAGGTGAACCTCGCCCCATCTTTGCTTGTGAATGACTGAGCAATTCAGGGAAGCTTTTTTTATACCCAATCATGCCACCCACCTGTACCCAATTACCCTGTACACCTGTGGGATGTTCCAAACAGGTGTTTGATGAGCATTCCTCAACTTTCTCAGTCTTTTTTGCCACCTGTCCCAGCTTTTTTGGAACGTGTTGCAGCCATAAAATTCCAAGTTCAGGATTATGTGCTAAAAACAATAACATTTTTCAATTTGAACATTAAATATCTAAACATGATTTGCAAAAAATATTCTGTTTTTATTTGTTTAACACAACGTCCCAACTTCATTAGAATTGTGGTTGTACATATGGGAAAAAAAAGTATTGAGATACTGTGATGGAACTATACCAGAGCAGGCTGCAGTGTGATCAGGTCATGATGAAGCAGCATGTGGTTTGTTTTGTTTTCATAGGCTCACTTACAATAACCGCAAGCAAATTGTATGCTTGTCACCAAGACGCAAACAGTCCATATGAACAGAAAGATTAAGATAATGGAAATCTACCAGAGCAGGATGCCACATGCGATCAGATAATACTGACTTCATGAAGCAGCATGTTTTTTTCTTTTAATGGCTCAGTTCCAAGTAACCAAACAATTGTATGTTTGTCATCATGATGGAGCAAGAATGATTAGTCCAGCATAAGTGGGATACCAGATGACCGGTTAGTCAGAAGACCCTGTATACTGCACAAGCATAGAGAAACTGCAAACGCCACACAGGGGAGGCGAGGATATTTAGACTCGTAATCCAACTTAGTTATTTTTCAAACCAAGTAATAAGTATTTAATTCTTCAAAGTAACTAGTAACACCGCATTTACATTATTTCCCAAGGTAGAAATGGTTCCCGAAGAGCAACGTATCCCAGATTTAGTGGGTCAACATTCAATAGCACTTATGAAATTTAAATTAAATAAAACCAACTCTGTGAAATTTGGTTAGCAGGTCAATTTGTAACTGGCATAAATGGATGAAAGTGATAGATGCCAATTTTTTGGCTTTCACCTGCATAATTGAGCACAAGCGGTACAAAAGAATTTAGTTGTGTGTGTGTGCGTGTGTGTATGCTCACGCGTGTGTGTTCTTGTCACGCGGCTCAGCGAAACCATTCACGCTGATGGCAGCTTTGAAAGTCTCATCTTCTTTTCTCAACCGGCTATTAGAGAATGATCTTGAAATGCACTCTGCAGGAGTACCTAAAATTCAGTCATGCCAGTGTAGCCCAAGTAGCCCCTGCTTGCCTGAGACTGCAAATAAGGAACAAATAAACATATATATTTTTTAATATCTTCAGGAACAGAAAATAAGCTAACTGAATGTATCCAGTGGGAGGAAGAAAGCTGAGTGGCTATCCATTTCACCCGACTTTGTGATTTATTGCAAATGATGCAGTGCATTAGGCTAGTCATTTTTAAGGTGATTGTCAACAAAATAATTGCAGCAATTTTTCGGGCCTGGCCACACTGTGTGTTGTATTGTGCCTGGCGCTGGGTCGTGATGTCTCGCGTCTGAAGGGCTTATCAAAGAAGAAGTCGAGACGGGAGCCATTACGGCTCGGATGCAATCTATCAGAGCTGACTGCACACGGCCAGGAAAGAAGGTTTGTGGTGTAGGGTGCAAGAGACATCTGTATGTATGTGTGCACGATGGGTAATTACACACTGATTTAAAAAAAACTTCAAGTCGTGCTAGGGGCGTCTCACTCCAGCAGCTCTCAACCAAAGACAGGCAGACAGCCTTCCTGCTTGGACCAGCAGGGACTGCTTGGAATACTAATTTGCAAAGGAGGGAGGGAGGACATAGGGGATGGTGGAGAGAGCAGAGAAGGAGTAAGGGTGGGGGGGAACTAGGGGAGGAAGTGAAAGGAAAAACACAGGGAGAGGCACTTAAAAGTAGGCCCCACAAAGAAATCTCAATAGCAAAGCGGCAACGCACATAAATCATGACGATGCAAACCTTGGCATGGACTGGATACAGAGTGGCATGCAGTCTAAAGTATTGGGACACATGTCCGCTCCATTTACTGGAAAACTATAACTGTTGAAACTTCTGTTGTGAAGTTTATTGCTTGTTAGCAGCCAATTCCATTCGTATTTCAACCAACCATCGATTTTCTGTACCGCTTATTTTCACTAGGGTGAGTCTCTCCCAGCTGACTTCGGACACATGGCAGGGTACAACCTGAACTGGTCACCAGCTAATCACAGGACACATACCGACAAATCATTCACACTCACATTCATATATATGGACAATTTTGAGTCCTCAATTACCTAAGAAATTTTTTTGGAATGTGGGAGGAAGCTGGAGTACCCAGAGAAAACAGCCAAGCACAACAAAAAAGAAGGCCGGTGCCGGATACTTAATTTAGTCAGAGCTGTTAATATTCATCTATTTTAATTTCCAATCATTTCTAGACCAGATTTAATTTGGCCCATTAGTTCTCTTTTTGAACTAAATAGAGTGTGCTTCCCATAAACACTAACGTACATGCTAGCCAGTGGAACGAAGCAATTAGTATGCTGTGTGTTTATTTTGACTAATTTTACGTTTTATAAAGGATTTTTAAGTTGACAGGCCAACGTTCTGACTCTGAATGTGGACTTATTACTACACTAACAGCTTGCACTCTTTTAGGAATTTCTAAAAGATTTTGAAATGTGCAACCAGGAGTTTTTGCCTACTCATCCAGAAGGTCAGTGATGTTGGACTAAGAGAGACTGATTTCTTCCCAACATTTCCTTACTCTAGGTAACCATTTTAGATAAAGTTTTGGTTTAGGTTTTATGGACAGGTGCCCTTTCTGACACCACACCTACTTATTTATCCAGACTTTGGACCGGCACTGAGTTGAGTCGAGAGGTACAGAAAATGTATGGATATTCCCCTTTTAGCTTTTTTTTCACCAACAAGTACAATACTTTTCTTCAGTTCACATTTTAAATACACAGTACGGTAGGTAGTCAATACTACTAGGTAGTAAACCATACTGCTAAAGACAAAATATGCGTACACAACCCCTATAACTCCTAACTTTTTATACCTGAGGGCAGTTTGAAGTGAAGATGAATGGTTCCCCATTAAATCTACAAATTAGAGTGTTGATCCGTAGAACAGACAAGAAGCTAGTGATGCACGGACGATTCCTTTTGTGTGTGTGTGTGTGTGTGTGTCCCACTCCAATCAAATAAAATGTTATGTTTGAACTTTGGATGACTGATTGTGTGCAGCAGACTACGCAGATTTCTTAATTGGATACTTCTTTCAAGACCGATGATGAGCTGCATGTAAGGCTTTGAATTCCCCCTTGATTGCCGTAATCAGCCCGAAGAAGATGCTGTTGGTTGGAAATTAAAAGTCAAACTGACGAGAGTGCTGGAAAGGACGATTTCCTTCTATGATTCGCTGACATTATCACAAACCCATTTTACCATGCGACTATACATAAACCTGGTTTACATTTTAAATTAACGATCAATACCTACAACCACCATTGATTTTATCTTTACATTGTTTTAAATCAAAAACAGGGGAAAATAATTCACATTACAGTTCTATTCTTGTACCAATCATCAAGCCCCCAAATGTATTGATCTTAATATAATTTGTTATTACAATACACATTTTGGACATGGCACTGCCATGATGCAACACTCCTCACTATGCTTAATTTCAGCCAGCATCAAAGATACTTTACCTTTTTCCTTTTTTTTTTTGGTTACGTTTTGTTTTTTTATGACAAGTTTAGAAAGTTACCTAAAGTAAGTGGACGCCAGTGGAGTTTAAGTGCTTTTATTCAGTGGTAGCGTTTCAGTATGATCAACAATAATTTCTCGGGCATGCTCACAGAAATGTGGTAGATGTCTGTGTAGGCATCTCATTGATTGGCCAGTTGAGTCTTTCTATAAGTCAATTGGCACCAGACTTGCTTTGAAAGACTTGATACTGTCAAAATAGGCTCTGTCTAGGCAGACGTGCATCAGTGAAATAAATATTCTAAGAGAGAACATGGATGTTTAGGAAGACAAAGCATACTAGCCCCCACCTCAACTCAGGTGCCGTGTTTGAAATGTAATCAGAAATGTGTGGTAAACTTTATCCAAGTTTTGTTACTATTTTATCGCTATTGAATTAAGGTATTCTTCACCCCAAATATGTGGTTTAAATATACCCAATTAAGGGGGGTGCAAATTGTTACCCTAAATTTATTGGGTAAATTCTATGGGTGTTTTTTTACAGTATAGTGGCTGAAAACAGTATTTAACACGTCACCATTTTTCTCATTAAATATATTTCCAAAGGTACTATTGACACAAAGATTTCACCAGATGCTGGGAACAACCCAAGTAATCCATACATATGAAAAAAGTAGAACAAATAAACTCAGAAATTAAGTTGTGTGTAATATTGTCAAATGACACAGGCAACAAGTATTGAACATGCCAACTGGTATTTACTACGTTGTACAAAAGCCTTTGTTTGAAATGTCAGGTTGAAGACGACTCCTGTATGGAGAAACTAGTCACATGGATTGCTCTGGGGTGACTTTGGCCAATTCCGCCACAGAAGCAATCTTCAAATCTTGAAGGTTCGCTGGGCTTCATTTATGGACCATGAGTTTCAGATCTTTCCATAGATTTTTGATTGGATTCAAGTCAGGTGATTGCTGGGTTATTCTAGCAGTTTTTTCCCCATTTGAAACCAATTGAGAGTTTCCTTGGCAGTATGTTTTGGATCATTATCTTGCTGAAATGTCCACCCTCGTATTTTCAGCCTCCTCGTAGATGGCAGCAGATTTTTGTCAAGAATGTCTCGGTACATTTCCCCATTGATCCTTCCTTCAATAATGTGAAGTTCACCAGTACCATTGTCTGAAAAGCAGCCCCACACCATCATGTTCCCACCTCTGAACTTCACTGTTGATATGATGTTTTTAGGGTCACGTGCAGCGCCATTTCTTCTCCAAACATGGTGTGAATTATATGGCATCCAAACAGTTAAATTTTGCTCTCATTCGACCAGACTATATTCAAGACTATCTCCAAGTATTTAACTGGCAGGCCCGGCATGGCATGTACCACTGACAAATTGAAGAAGTGGCTGACAGAGAGAGAAAATACCTGAGGCCCTAAACCACAAGCTCAATAGAGGGAGGGTCTACCATATCAGCCAGGACTCCAGAAGCAGGTTGCGCAAAGAGGCCCTCGAGAGAGTGCAGCACATCAGAGTGTAAGATGCTGGCAGGCAAGGCATACATGGAGCGGCATATCCAGGTAGCAGGAATAGTGTACCGGAACATCTGCTTTATACAATAGTTTGATAGATTGATTCATCATCGTGGGAGATGATAGCCAGTAGTCATGTGGATGAGCTGTTTTGGTAGCTTTGTACTTCCTCTTTTAGTTCCCATTCATGTTAATTTTAAAAGGACTGTGGTATTAACCAATATTTTGTGAACAAAGAATTGAGTTTTATTTTCTGTGACTCGTGCCACTCATCTACTTGTGCTGTTTGACAAGAAATAAATGATTCATTCACTGAGTAACAATTTGGACGGTGAGATTGGCTTGTCCCTTTAGTTGCCATGTGAGTTACCTATGGTCAAAAAATAGCAAACTGTATGAACACATGATTCCCCTTCTTCCTGATTAGATTCCCATTATGCTCATAAAGAAAAACTCTGGATTGAGCTTGTCAATTGAATAGACATTCTACAAACGTCAGTACCACAAAATATTTAGGTGTATTATGTACATTGTGGGAGATAATTATTGTGATAATTATTATGTCCTTGACATCTTTTGACAGCTCTCGCTTTGCCTATAGAGATCAGAAGTTAAGAAATGAACTCCTAGTGGAGCAGGTGTGCTTTATTCGAGACCAGGGAAGATCAAGAGTACTTGTAATTGGTTGTGCGCAGCTGTGTGCCACTTTGGCATGAACCAATCTGAGGGAGCCAGACTTGGCTGAGTTGTAGGTGATCAAATCCTTATCACACTCAATAAAATGCAAGTTTTATAACTTTCATATTGTGCACTTATGTATATTTTTACCAGAAATCTGTCTACTTTCATAATACAAAACCATAACAATCAGAGGCCGTTAATTTCTTTTGTAAGTGAGCAAACTTTCAAATGCAGCAGGGGATCAAATAATTATTTCCACCACTCTTTACAGGGTGACCATAAAGACTCTTTGCAATTAAACATTTATTACAAAAGCGACTGAATAGACAAATGGGTGGAAATATTACAAACTGAGTACATATTGAATTAATTGACAAACCTGATGGTAGATGTCATCCATGAGTTTTGTTGAGTATCCGTATACGATTTTGTTTGAATAAACCAAGATACATGTGGGTTTTCTGTTTTTCTGTGAGTAGCTGTTTTTCAATGAAGCAAACCAATATCATCAACAGGGTAACTGAAACACACAAATGCAATGTGATTGAATTCTTTGATAACCACCTAGTAAAACGAATCTGATTATGGTAACATAGCTCCTCATTTGCAATTGGAATAAATTGCGAAGAGACTTTGTCAATTGTATTTCCACCATTCAAAAGAAATTCACAGTGGTGCACCCAACATCGGAGATGCACAGTATGTTATGTATTGCTTGGAAAATGAACCGTTTGCCAAAAAAAAACAAAATCTATTAAAACTTGCATCTTAAAAAAAAAAAAAAAAGGCAAGTTTAGAACATGTCCATTAGACTAAGAAAGCACTCAATGTTGGGTAATGGTTGACTTTCAGATAGGACGTAATCTCTCTAATTTCTCTTTCTGTTTGTTGAACATGCACCAGCCAGTCGACCAGTACTGATTGCAAATTGGGAACAAAGTGTAACAGCAGCAACCGCACGCCGCTTCTTCTACTGTTTATTCAGTACTTCCCACAACAACAATAAAATCATAATAATAATCATTTGAAAGCAAACCCAAAAAGCAACTGCGCTGTGTTTTTACCCACTCCACTAAAAGGCAGGAGTGCACCTGTCGAGGGAAGTGGAGACAACGGGTTAAAATGAGCTCAATCAATCAACCCCATTTGAACCCCTCCCCGCAATCTTGCCCTGCACTCGGCTTCCTGTTGTGCAGGAAGCGTGGCCCGCTTGCCTCTGCCCACTCAGCTGCATGGTTAACAGCGTGTGAGTCAGTGCATCAGAAAATACATCTCAAAAGATCACTCTTTTGATGTTGGCTCTAACTTTTGATTTAAAAAGAAAAAAATGGTTCTTTAGTAAACAACACATGCGCACAACAGAAGGTCTCGGCAGCTGCATGCTTCCATTGTGGCGACGCCTACAGTGGGTCATTAGCTCAGGAAGCTATCGGGCAGGAAAAGCACCATTTGGGATCATTCAGGCTGCAGGAAGCCTTGTGCTTAGACAGCCAAGTCTTTCCTGTTGGAAGGGAAGGTGTGATGGCTTGTGTACACTTGCGCAGCTGCAGAGAGCCCCTCCGCCCACGACCCTTTGTACCACCTTCAATCATGAGCAACTATTCACGTGAGGGCTTTTTGCTATTCAATACATCTTGTACCACTTGTCCCCATTGAAGTAACAGCTGAGTTTAACCAATCCCAGCTTACTTTGAGCGAGAGGCAGGGCTGCGGGGTACACCCTTAACTGGTCGGCAGTCCATCACAGGTTATATCGTTAGCCTAATAGCATAATTTCGTGTGTAAATATGATGAGGCTAGTAAAGATTTTTATGGTTTCACAGTCATAACGGCCCTCTGAGGGAAACCGTAACTACAGTGTGGCCCGTGACAAAAATGAGTTTGACACCCCTGGTCTAAACAGTTCAGCATAAAGATGAGAAAAGTTGACAATGAGCTGTCATTTTGTGCTGGCCAAGTCTCATCAAGTCGCCTGGAGCTGCAGCGTTTTGTTCACTCATTTCAGCAGCCTGTTGTCGGAAACAAAACAAAAAAAGCCTTTGTATCGCCTAATTGTTATGCATAAGGGCTAGCCTGATTATATTACCACTGTTGCAAGTATTTTTGCTCCATACAAGGTTGCTCACTGCACTGATGTTGAAGTACTGCATGGTGCTGCCTTTTGTGCAGACGGCATGGGGTCAATTAGTACCCCAGTAGAGAGGCTAGGTGGGTCACGAGGTTGGATCTGTAATGGGTGGGTTGCATGAGGAAGGGCATAAAGGGCGCTTTAAAAACTGTGTCAAACAAATCATGAGTGACTCGCTGTGTTGACCTCGGTAGGGAAAAGGGAAAAGTTGCAACAATGATGCAACCTATTCTTGCTGTTCACATTTAATACACAATACTGTATGCATACAGTAGTATCTTATTCATCTACAGTTGCCATTTACATTCACGTCTTTTACCACACACACTTCTGTTCTATTTCTCCTCAGTCTCATTACTACATATTTTTGTATTCTTTGATATTATTCTTTTGTGCTCCTACTGTTCATGTCTACAACAAAAATTGAATTTCCCCATTGCGTGGCTAATAAATGCTTACTCTATTACTGATATTACTCTTGCATAAATGTCAGAAACTGGTTGGGGTCTCGTGCAGCTGTGATAGACAATCATGAATAGACACACACATGCTCACATTCCTGCATACGCAGACTAATTGGCTCCTTCTTCTGCGTTCGTTTTGCTCTCGTACGCCATCAGTTGATTAGTAATATGAGTGAAAACACAGTCGCGCTGTGAGGCTCCTGCGTCATCGACGTTCAAATAATTCCCCTCCTTGTTCGCCCAGCATTTAGACAAGAATCACACAGTGTCTTGTGAACAAGACCCGCTAAAACAAAAATTGTCAAAGAGTATATTAATCTGTCATTTGTATCTAAAATAAAAACGCATGAAGCGTGTGACTTAATGTTAGAATTCTTCACACCAACGTGAACATTCAGACAAGCATGCAGTGACTTTCGAAAAAGCACAGTATATTCCAACAAAGCTAAGAAAAACAGACATTGGTTTAAATCATGCAAGTGTTTAACCTTGGAAATGCTTAACTTGAGTGACAATCAGCCAGGGACAGATCATCAGAGAACAACTATAACCATGAAGAGGACAACAGCAGAGAAACATCCACTCATCCATCTATTTTCTATACAACTATACATCATTAGGGTTGCAGGTGAGCTAGAGCCCGCCGCAGCTGACTTTGGGCCAGAGGCGGGGTACACCCTGGAATGATCGCCAGCACATACAGTTGCAATAAAATAAAAGGCTTGATGTTCATCTGTCCAGAGTAAGAAAGAGTGTCAACAAATGAAGAAAGCTGAGAGTGGCTTTCCTGCGCAGAATGGTAAATGCGGTAAAGAAAAATCCTCGTGTGACTAAAGTGAAAAAACATGCAAACGCCACACAGATTCGAACCCAGATCCTCTCGACTATGAGGCAGACGTGCATAACCACTATCACTGTGCAGCAGCAGAACAAAAAGAAAAAATAGAAATACCCTCACTAAATGTATATGGGGTGCTTTAACATTTTAATGTTCTTGACTGTCATACAAGTATAAAATATTACAATCAAACCCGCTCCCTTATACCTGAGACAAGCAGTCTGAGGTTACTGCCAAAGATATGACTGATGGGGGTGTGTTCTTTAAATGAATTATGGGCGCTGGCGTAGTCTGGATGTCTCCTCAGGTCCTATATATAATATGCATATCGATATTGGATTTCTAGTATGTGTAGCTGGGTTTGCACAATAATGTAAAATCGACCAAATTACTGTGGTTGTAGTGTGTTTTGTGAAATACTTGTCTGTTTATTGCCCCTGAAAGAAAAAAATGAAATACGGTTTGTGTTTCAGATTGAAAATTCAACAACAAAAATGCTTTTTATAGGAGAGTGACGCAATAGTTTGCAGTTGTATAAGGCCCTAGTACCAAACCTTGTGGTACTCCAGAGGCAATAATTGCAAAAACTGTAAAACTTATTTTTATCTGACCACATAGGATCCTAGTCCTAAATTGATCTCCTGACACAATACCCACAATAGCAAACCCACCCATTACCGACATACACATTGAAATGACGATTTGGACTAGATTAGAGATCACAATCAAGCAGAACTAAACATCATTAAAGATGCACCAGAAGCTCAGATGTCAGGAGAGTAGCATTACTGCTTATAGGTTGTAGTGCAAGCAGTTACCCAAGACAAAATGTCTTCATGCGGATGTAAACATACTAAAGGGCTCAAATGTTGGCAGTATCACGTTACTTCTTGGAAGCTGCAACAATGCATTTACAAAAGACAACATGCTACATACTCTTCCAGAATGAAGTCAGTCAGTTGGAGAACAAAATGTTGTGTGCCACAGGCTGCGTCAATCGGGTAATTCCAACTATTTTGAGCCGCACAACAGGGAGAGGCTGGAGGAGGGAAGAGAAGCCGGGCACATTTCTAAGCTGGACCGACACACATCACAATGCTTAGCAACGTGATATTTCCAGACAGTTCAATATCACTCGCTAGCAACGCGTTCTCATTCACAGAAACCGCTTGACGCAGAAATCCACAGATAGAGTGCTAAGGTATCAAGGTTTTTTGAGACAAGAGCATGATGGTGACTGAATTATGGATGATTGATTTCTGTCGTGTGTGTGTACTAAAAAAAAAAAAAAAACTAGAACATACTGGTTGTCTTTGTACACTGCAAAAAAACATCTTACCAAGAATACTATGTCTAATTTATGGTCAAAAGCCTCAAAACTAATCTGATTAGAATTAAAATAGACATTACCTAAAAAAGTATGAATTGTTTTCAGACATTTAGTGGCAGAGAACCCCATTTTCACTCTCATTATTCGTATGCGTGCTCGCTATTCCCGACCAGATGAGCCACTTAGGTGTTAAAAAGTTTGAAATTTTTTTTGCAGGCAATGGCAGTGTGAGACAACCGCCATTTCACAGAGACAAAGTGTTGCGCAACATGTTCCCACAAATTGACGATTATAACGTGAAGAAGACAGAAAAACAAACAAAGACAACTATTAAGATAAAATAACTTCTCTGTACCCTTCGGTCTAAAAAACTGAATGTGCAGGTAGAGGAGCTCTTTGAACATTATGCAAGTGCCTTAGTCGGTGTTGTTGTTGCATTAATAATATGGGTACCAACGAAAATAATTTGCAATACATTAACATTACAATACATGCATATGGACAAATCGGAGCCGGCGAGCCAATACAACAAACTAAACCAACTTCACTTTCCTAGCTTACCTTTGAGCCAATTAGAAGCTCTGATAAAAGAAAATGCAGGCCTTTTCATTGCAACCTGCTGCCGCGCTTTGTCACGCTCTCACTCTGTGCTTCTTTTTTAGACTTTCACATAGCACCTTTCCATCACTTCTCTTTGAGCTTTTTCAGGCTTTTCTGATGTACCCAGTCACGTAATCACTCAGTGCTTCTTTTTCAATGTGACATAAACAGCTAGATAATTGCCTTTGAGTCATGGGTGGTTCAGTTATTAACGTTCCACACGAATCGGCTGGGATATATTAAGATAGCCACGGAATATGGTTCCTTTCTTTGAGTGTTACAAATGAAACAGTTTGTCCAAATCCACCAAGACCCCTATGTCCGAGAACAGGGAAGGATCCATGAAATTCAAAAAAATACTCCATATTGGTGCATATGCCTTCTCAATTGTTACCTTCACCAACATCTCAAACCATTTTCCAAACCATTTGAAGGTGAAAATGATTCACACAGTCCCTCCCTTATTGGTTTTAACAAGCAATACCAGTACTTGTCATCTCACTTCTGAGTCAGCGTTCACGTCAGCATTGTGAAGCAACAAAGTGTGCCATTATTTGGTATCCCTACTTAAGGGCACACACAAAAAAAATATGACTCAACAGTTGAACAAATGCTTGCCATTATACCAGATTTGTCAGTTAAATGGTTTAGGCTTTTGGGAGCTTTCTATTTATTTATTTATTTATTTTTAAAGCAGCGTGTGGCAGATCAAGACCAAGTTCGCAGGCCACAGGTTCCCCACCCCTGCACTATACACAATCATGGCAAAGGGACTGCTGCGTCATTTAAATGCTGACATTTGCTAAGGATTGTCATCGAATGCATGCACGCGTGCTCATTGGCTCATTGCTGGAGCCCACATTGTGACGAACACAACCCCACATGGTTAGTGCGTATTATTACCTTGGAGTGGTTGTGAATGAAGATCCTCAGAAAAAAGGACAATGAACAAAAAGCCCCTCTTCATAGATATATCAGAGGGTGAATGCAAGTAGATATTATAAAAATAAAATAAAAAACTACTAAGAGAAGGAAATGCTTAAGGCCAGAAAAACTACCGTCATTCTTGATTTGGGAGGGTTTGACTGAGGCATGTCTCAACATGCTCAAGCAAAACTTGCACGTGGAGAGTTACTTTTGCATGAATTCATACCGATACTTATGGGTGGAAATAAGTGGAGACTGTTTACATTGGTAAACGAGGAAAATGTCCCTAGAGTATGAACAGAAGTGCAGACATCTCCCAAAGCTCAATCATTCACTGTTGGTATGCGAGTCAGAACACGATAAATAGGATTTTCCATGTTTCCATGGGGTTTGGCATCACAGTTTCGAAACCTTACCGTCATCTAGTAAATCTTTACTTTACTCCGTCCCTGGATACACTTGGTAAAATTGAGACCACTTGTCATCATTGTGTGCATTGTCATAAAAAGAATACCAACGCACCATAAAAGTCTGGATTGATAAATCAACTGTAGACCGCACACCCACAAATAAAACATTACCAAATCAAAGAGAGCTCTGGCACTACCCTGTTTCAGTACAGTATTACAGATGTATTACAATCAAAATGTGTTAGCCATTAAAAACAGGATAGGCAGTTAGGAATGTCATTACTTAAACATGTAAGTTAAAATAAAGGTTCAAAGATACATTAATGGAATGAAACACCTTGGTGGTCGTGCATTTGATTAGAATCAAGTTAGCATTGTAGTCAATGGAAACTTTTAGCTTCAGAGTTAATAAGCAGAAACTCAACTAAACACACTGTAGTCCGCCATTATTTTAAGGTTCAGACCCAGACACAACACTTACACGACAAAAAACAACCTAGAAACAAATGATCCTTGTTTACATGGCACAAAAATAATTGATGCGGTAATTTAATAAAGATCTTGGTAATTTTACGCCAATTATTGTGACTCAGTCTGACACATTACAATAGTCGGCTATGTAAACGTAACAGAATTAGCGTTATAAGATAACACAACTCAGTTTTATGGCTGCGATACAATTTGGGGGATTTATATGGAAATCATTACCTCTTCTGGAAACTTGCTGTAACAGAAATTGTGGTTTACTTCAGATTTTGGAATTTGATCCAATATAATGATTCTGGACTTGGATCACTTTTCAGAGTGATCTGTAAACAGTTGTGGTACTGTCATGATCTTCAGTTTCACCTTGGTTGCCTGAAAGAAAAGGAATAAACTGATGTGACAAAAAAGCTTAGTGTAATAGTGGTCTGAGTCCAGACACCCGTCAAAAAGATCAATATTTCATGATAGATGAACATTAACTTTTATTAACATGCGAATGCAGTGACAACCAAGCTAAAGCACTACTCTTGAGTCTTCTATCAATCTATGAACCTCACTCTCTTTTTATTTTCAGGAGGTGAAGCCTGGTTTCATTGATGTGGCCATCTTGTAAATGGGAGCTGGCACAATGTTGCACTGATGAATCAGAAAAAGTGCTGAGTTCAAAAATGGAGTGCCTATTATGTGTCAAAATTGGAACGAAACCTTGATTTTGACTAGGATTCACCACTTGAAACCCGTTTTCAAATGTTTCAGTCATCGGACTACAAAGCAGTGTTGTCATATAAACAAAAACCAAAACCAGCAACCCTTTTATCCCTTTTCAGATAAAGCGGTGTCGTGTAAACAGCCCCGATGAGATAAACGTTTGCAGAGAACCTGCTAACAGACATGTCGTGCAGGTACATTCGAGGAGGTGTTAGTCAGACCTCAGTCTTTATTATCCAGGTGGGATTTTACGCTGACATGAACAGATGCACGGCGCACAACTCATCGTTATCACTTTGAATAAAAAAAGTCCAGCTGTTTGTGGCTCATCACACATGCCAACTTTCTTGGCGAGGAATGACGCTTGCACCTTGGCATCCATTGTTAATAAGTGTCACACACACCGCAAGGCCTTACATGGCTACAAAGACACACAGTAGGCCAAAATCACAAGGGCCTGTCATCCACTGCGTGAATCCTTCTCTCTCATACAAATGCAAACAGCTCAAATCATTTATGCACTCTAAATCCAAAGTACATAGAATAGATAAAATTCACTAAAAGTGTGACCATCTTCTGGTTTATGCTGTACACACACTAAAATTTGTGAGAGTGTGACAATTAAATAATCCATTCCTTGATTAAGAATTGTGTAGTAAAGGCCCTGTCGATTCCATCTTAACTAGTTTGTAGTCTGAAGCTCAGTCAAGTCAAATTATTTTAATTGATAAAATAATTCAAGATTATTCGCAGAATAAAAATCTGTGGAAAAACACAATTGGTATTTTTATATTTGAGAATATAATTTTTTAAAACACTAATTAACTAATATTTCTTCCCAGGGGCTATTAAGAATGTTTCCCCAAATTTGCATCCCATTATAAATACATTCAATACAATTGTATTATGTTGGATTCATTTCAATTTATTAATACGGTAATGTGTATTGACTTTATGCTACATTTAAATTGTTTTTCTAACTTAAATCCCCAAACATGATAATTTGTAATTTCAATAAAAAATGTATGATTTAAAATGTTGTTATAAACCATATACTGTATTATAGAATATATTATTAAGTGAGACATATGGTGTATATTAAATAAAATATAGGAAGTGGACATTACTCAAGGTTTTACCATCTGGAATTATTTTATTTATCTATTGATACTTTATATTTTTTACAATTAATTGTTACTTATATTTATTCATCTGTATTAATTGTCTATTCATATTTATTCACTAAAATTTGTTTTTAATAACTTGCTGTTAGATAGACTTACCAGTAGTTGTTTTTGGCAAACATTTTGCAATGGCAGCTGTGGTGAATCACATATGTACATGCCCCCTCCAACGTGTGTTTCTTTTTTTGTAAATAAACACAGGCAGTGAAACCTGTACACCAAATTCATGACATTATGTGATGATAGTGTTTAGCCCAGGAAGAGTGATGACTAAGACAGAGAGAGGCCAAATAATTTACAGATGTTTACATGCGGGGGACGATGATGAGAGAGCGAGCGAGACGTGGTTGCCATGGAAACAGTGGCGTGTCTCCCACTCAGCTCGGTTGTAGTATGCCCCATTTAAAAGAGAGACGTGATGACATTTGATTGGCTCCGGAAATATTGTGCTTGACAAGTGACCTCCCGGAACGCTCTTTTTAAGGGCATGCGGCTTTTTATGAATGAGAGGAGGAGGCATGTGCTGGAGTAGTATGGACGTGTATCTAATGCTATGGTAACGTCACCTAGGAAGCGACGGTTTTTCAATGCAGGCCTTCCCTTGTACGGGGGTGGATTCATGAATGGCATTTAAATCCATCCATCCATCCATTTTCTGAGCCGCTTCTCCTCACTAGGGTCGCGGGCGTGCTGGAGCCAATCCCAGCTATCATCGGGCAAGAGGCGCGGCACACCCTGAACTGGTTGCCAGCCAATCGCAGTGCACATATAAACAAAGCTGTTAATTTTTTTCGTATGGTATTAATTTTAACATACCGTATTTTCCGGAGTATAAGTCGCTTCGGAGTATAAATCACTCCAGCCAAAAAAATGCATAATAAAGAAGGAAAAAACAGTCGCATTTTGGGGGGAAAATGTATTTGATAAAATCCAACAAGAACAGACATTTCATGTTGAAAGGCAATTTAAAACAAAAATAGAATAGCGAACAACAGGCTGAATAAGTGTACGCTATGCTAACGTAACACATTCAGCTAACGTTACATGACGCATAAACAACGAACTGAGAACGTGCCTGGTATGTTAACGTAACATATGAACAATTATTCAGATAACTATAGCATAAAGAACATGCTAACAAGTTTTCCAAACCATCAGTGTCACTCCAAATCATATATAATAATGTGTTAATAATAATTTCACATATAAGTCGGTTCGGTGTATAAGTCGCACCCCCGGCCAAACTATGAAAAAAAAAAACTGCGACTTATAGTCCGAAAAATACGGTACTCAGATGCCATTCCACAACCGTGTGTGACCAGCATTACAATTGGATGGTCCTTCCACATGTTACTGAGGTTCCAAACTACTTGTTTAATAAATAAGTTGACCAACAAAACCATGTTGCCTGACTTGCGACAACTCCTAGTTGAGAGGTACAATGCCATCCTCGAGCATGGTGCGATCATGGACCAGGATTTGGACGTACCAGACTGTTGTGGTTTTACATGGGTCTTCCACATGCTAATGAGGCTCTTGACAATTTCTCAAACAGTATGATTTGCAACCATTCTTGAGCTGACTAACCACTGTTTGTTGAGCAATGCAGCCCCACCTAGGTAGTTGGGACACGTCTGTGTTCTATTTGCTTTCTCTGTCCATCGCTTCAGTGAGTCACTGGATCGAAACGCAGCTTTGAAGCCTTTTGCGCTCCCTCCCTCGACTCGGCAGGGCTGAATTTAATTATTTGATACATTTTGGGGAGCTCTGCTCAACGCCTTCCGCACCATGTTGCAACACACTTCTGCTTTAAAAGGAAACAGAAAACTGACAGAAACACAACGCTGGATTACATATTTAGTTGGGTATGCAATTCTTATCAAATGCTTTGTTGATCGACAGATGCTGGACGTTAACACATTTGATTATGATAAATTTAACTTTTACACTGTAACACACCCCTGGATTTGTTGGTATGTACAGAATGTTGTGTCTTATGGCTTTTTGCTTCAGCAAACAGCAATTAACTTCACACCTAAAAGTGCACTTCATTTATCAACTGGAACACCATCGCGCTTCAGTGATAGCACAGGAACTTTGAAGGTGGGGTACCGTTGGGTACAATGTTGCAGAAATTGTAGAACACAAATAGAAACTGAAAACAGTGAGTTTTGGAGGGTGGAGAAAAGAAACCGCACGAAGGAAAGCAGGTCAGAGGTAATGTAGAAACAAGGAAGTCTTCAAAAATTCACAGCTTCCTGGAATCTGCAATCATGTGACCAATAATAAAAGAAGGCAATTAGCCTGTAATAATGTGCATTGAGTCTAACAAGGTTCAAACATTTGGATAAACTCTTCTAAATCTAGACCGAGACATCTGTAACATGCCCATTTAGTTCATCTGTTTTCACAGGGCAATTCAAAGCAACAATATACTGTATAATAATTTGAAAATTAGGCTGGATTTAAACTGCATGTTCCAAGTGACATAATACCAATATTTATATTTTTAAATGGCACAATTGCCACAATACATCATGGCATATAATTTCATTTCAAATACATTCTAAAAAAGTAAATGCCTTCAGAGATTGAGTTTGAAAAAATGTTGGAGGGCGCTGGAGAGTACAATCGTAATGTCGCTGCATTGCAACCTGTAAAAAAAATTTCAAATTAGGCATTTATTATGTTTTTGACTCCGTGATACAGAAATATTCTCGTTTTTTAAATACATACATTGTATCACCAAGGGCTTTTTATCTTTAAATGCACACTTACTGTATTTCACATTTAGCAACGAGCTGTTAAATGATCATCTTACTCCCACAGCTGACAATCTCCATCGGGACCTTTCCCTTCATCACTGGGAGACGTTTCCCACCGTGCATTTTCTGTGAACTCCACAGAGACTGCTGTCTGAATCAGGCCTTTTAAACGACACCAACAATGGTGGTACCCAAAGTGACACACTAAAAGACTAAACTATACGTTGTGAATCAGCAATAAAATGCAAGGAAATTGTGTTATACTCTGGATCTTTTAACATGGATTTTAATGGAACATTTAGGCCTACATTGTAGAGGTGGGAAAGTATATAGATATGTTTTCAAATGTAGTCAGTAAAAGTAAAAAGTCCCTTGAAAAATAAATAAGTGCAGATACCAGAAAAATCTAATCTGTACCTCGTTACTTCCCACCATTGCGAACACACAATTGGACCAACAGGTGATAACATGAAACTAAAATTCAGCCAAAAAGCCAAACTCCACTCGACTATAACATTGATGCCTACCTTGCCATGCACGGTCCAAGTATTTCCACAAAGTAAGATTAGGTCAAATTTGATATCAGTGGACCAGCCAGGATTCATGCTGTGCTAGTGGTAGCAGCTGTGCTAACGTTGGAGTGTTTAAATTAACATTTCAGCATACAAATGAGCCTATTCTTTAATTAAAGACATGTTTAAGTTATACTGTAGGCTATGTTAGCTTTTAGCATGTGCATTCATTAGCTGAGTTTAATTACCCTTTTAGCATTAGCTAATGAGTAGCTTTGTTGTCAGGACAACTGACCAGAAACTTCTATTCATGCCTGTTCTCGTTCATCCAGGTCATTTCACTCTCAAGGCATTGAATTGATTGGAACTGGACTGTTCTGGTTGTCTTAGAAGACATTTCACCTCTCATCTGAGCAGGCTTCATCAGTTGATGCAACAAGGCTTAGTTACAACAGATTAACAAATGTGAGACACTCTTACACACAAGGGAAATGCTCTGTCACACATGATACACACAAATGAAATGCTCTCACACACTGAAACAATCTCGCACAGAAGTGAAACACCTCACCACACTACTGAAATATGTGTGAGAGCATTTCAGTAGCGTGTGAGCGTTAATGCTGAATAATGTCCCTGTCGCCCCCTCATAAGTATGATCACTTCTACTGCCACACACTGATTCTCGCTGTTGCCTGCAGAAAACCAGAGGCAAGGAGCCGATATAAAGATTCCCTTTGTCACATCAGCTCAGGCTCACGGCTCAGCCTGCCCGCACGCACTACATCATCATCATCTCCTCGGTCAATATGACTCAAAAGGGGAGCAGGTTTGTGCCACACCGAAAACACAAACCCTATTCCCTCAATTAGACAACAGTGCTCACAGTAACTGAGGGAATGGCGTTTGGGCTCTCTAATGGGAAAAGAGCTTCACCTGTCCTGTAGGTTAACACCTTTGGATAAATTTATGTAGTGTGTACTATGTAAATTAGCACAATAGCAATTCGGCCAAACTGGATTGGATGACGTTGAACAAACGTCAGTTTGCATTTTTGCCAGTTTGCATTTTTTTTTTTTTAAAAAGATATGATAATTAGGGCCCAAACCAGCACTGTGAGTTAGTGTTTAGCAGATCGGCAGAGTATGCATCACAGTTCAGAGGCTGTGGGTTCGTATGAGGGCTTCGTCCTTCCTGTGTGGAGCTTGCATATTTTCCCTGTGCTTGCGTGGGTTTTCTCTGCATACTCCGGCTTCCGCCCACATTCCCAAAACATGCCTGTTAGGGTCATTGAAGATTGTAAATTGTAAATAGAGTGTGAATGGTTGTTTGTATGTGCCCGACACAAAGTGAGCTTGGATAGGCTCCAGCTCACCCACAACCCGAATGAGGACAAGTGCTATAAAAAACTGGATGGATGAATAACTTGGGAATTGTGCTTATTATTCTTCAAATCACCTTTTTTGTGGGGGCTCAACATGCTTGATAGATCACTGTATATCCTGGTAAAAATGTATGCATTTATAGGGTTCCAAACATTACACCCACAAAACTCATTCAGTAGCTCCTACTAGAGGAAAAAAAAATCTACAATCAACACAAAATTGGGTGGACATGCTTATCATGACAGGAGAGAAAAAAAAAAAAAAAAGTCTCAAGGACCCATGCCATCGCAGGTCTAATCCGTGTGCTTTCCTTTGCTTTGTGTTCTGGGTTTATAATCAAGGCGAGTCGTAGTCGGTCTCACAGTGATTTTAATTCACAGCTCAGTCACATCACAAACTGTGTTCAAAAAGTTACGATGAACGTGGAGTGTCACCGCGCCGTCCTCGCTGGCTCTCCACATCCAAAGCGAGAGTGCCAATATAAAACAAAAGAATAAAATGTGCAAAAGAAATTCACAAAAATAACATACCTGTGTGCAAAAAGTTACAATGCACATGGAGTTCCACCGCCCCGTCCTTGCTGGCTCTCCTGTAGGTCCGAAAACACCGTGAATAGTCTGCATTGCTTTAACTGGGCCAATTGCTAATCGTGTTAGCATTAGCAACATTAGCTCGATTTCGTCGACAGAAGACGGCTCCAAAGTGTCATTCGACGAGTACAAAATTGGCTCAAAATCACGTAGGAAATCGCCAACAATTGCGTGACCAATGTACTATGACATTGTTTTTATTACCTTAATCATCGAGGCTATCAGGAGGGAGCATTCGATGACGCTTACCTCGACCACATCCAAAGTGAGTAGCCCGGGGTCGCGTACGCACCCTGACGTCACCACGCAATCATGCACCGGAGCGCGAACGCACGCCAGCTCAGGTAGTAATTGCACAGATGTAATAGACAAAAAAGGTATATATATATATATATATATATATATATAATTAACGTTATTATTAACGTTGAATATATATTCAACGTTAATAATAATACTGGGAGTGCTTGGTGAAATTAATAGTAACCATAACCATTCACACTCAAACTGACAATATGGACAATTCGGAGGCTTTATTACCTAACGCACCCGGAGAAACCCCCACACAAGGACAGGGTAAAACATAAACACTCCGAACAGACCGCTTGGAGTCAAGATTCAAACTCAGAACTGTGCTAACCATTAGTTCACCGTGCTGCTCTCAGTTATGTCTTATTGTTAATCTTTTTCCAGTATTATTCACACTGAATGTCCTTCACTGGCATTTCAGCTCAGCATCTCTCAGCATTCTCACTGGGGGGAAATTGCTATATCTCTCTAGCGTTATGTTTTTCTGCTTTTCCTACATGCGTGAATCTGTGTTTGACTTCCTCCTACATCTTCTTCTGCCTGTTAGTTTGCAAGAGCATGTATGCATGCATCTGATGCAGATTCCGCTCTGTGTTTGTTAGGACACAAGGTTAAAACGACCTTGAATGCCACGCAACGTCAACATCAGCAGTCTATTTGGAGTGTGCATTACGGTCAAAAGCACTCGGACCCTGGAGGAATCGCCGCATGAATAATTCCTTCCCTCACGTGGGCCGCTACTTCCTGTTCTGCTCTCCCAGCTTGGGCATTTCTACGCGTTGGCCATGTATTATTGAGCTGGGGAGAGCGCCGATATTACGAGTGAACTTCTGAATTGGATGACTCAAGCATCTATGTTGGACTCCAAATGTTAAGTAAGTAAACCGCGAGAGGTGAAGAGGTGCTCAACAGAAGCATCAATTGAACATTCGGATGACAAAAGTGTGACCTGCGTGGAAACGACCTCTGACTGACATTCACGGAGAGAAGTACCACACGTCTTTCCCGCTGACTTGAGGTTCTCACTAAATGGGTCTTTCCATTTCTACTGTCAGAGAGTACAACATGCAGAAAATTAAAATCAGTCAATTGCAAAATACATTTTAATTATTAAAAAAATGATTCATTGAGAGAATGCTAATGAGTTTCGTGGTATGTTTGATCACATAAATTAGTTCATTAGTTCGGAGACAGGCAGTAGTTATTTACTTAATAGAAGTCACCATGAAAGAAGTTAGTCAAGGTCACATCAGGTAATTTTTGCAGACTTTAGCCGTTTACTGTTGACATCCTCTTCTATCTCACGCATTTCCCTTTTCCAAACGCTCATGTTTAGATAACATGCTTTGATTTCCAACAGAATGAGACAGCAGTGCCATTATGGTCAATTTAGCTATCATTCCCCTCAGTAGCTATGGTTTGCCTCAGAGTTGTTATGATTGAAAACCGTATAACCTACAGTAAACGTATAATCACCTCCTCATATTACATTAATTTAGTTGTGATTATACTCTGCATTTTGTGATAAATACATTTGAAATCAGAAGCCATGGCAGGTCAGAAGCCGTGGCAGGTAAATAAGTACACAACTATTTTCCAAATTATGTCAAGCGTTTTTGGTGAAATTATTCTAAAACTGATTAAAGTGAAGGACAATTGCAATTGGGGGACATATTTTATACCAAAATGAGGACAAATCCATTCAGCAAGAAACATGAAGTCGACACTCTTCGCTTTAGCAGGCAACATAAAATGATATAGCAGACCGGTTACAGCCACCGTGCCTTAAATTTGACACATGTGCTGTAAATGCAAGTACTAATTTAAAAAAAAAAAAAAAAAAAAAAAAAAAAAATGCAATTTTCATTTTTTTAAGAAAATGCACTTTATTATTAAATAAATAAATACGGCACTTGTTTGTACACAATAAGTTATGTAGTACATTTTTTTCACCAGGGTGATGGCTTTTTAACCATCCCCCCCCCCCCCCAAAAAAAAAGCCTCCTCCTCCACCTCTGTGCGTTCACTCGTCATTAAAGAGAAGAAATCTTTTTTTTTTTTTTTTTTCCACATATTACAACCCTCCCACACACACACACTGACTCAGATACACACACACATACAGACGTACATATTTAAAAAAATACTTGAACCCTGGCCCATCCACACACATATTAGCATGATTCTGCATGGCGGGTAAGCTTACACTGTACATCATTTACAACAGTAAGACCGTCTAGCAGCCTCTTTTTTAACATTCAAGCTAGTGCCAGCCCAGCTTTTTGGTCTTCCCAAAAGACATCCTCTTTCTCTCTCTTTGTCCAACACATCTGGATCATACCAACATTCCTTGGTCCAACATATTTGTTTTTCCTCCAGTGAAACCTCATTTTCCCTCCATTGCATAGTCACTTTTATTATCCACTGTCTGTTGTTCCTCCATAATTCCACTTGCGCAGTTCCTCCCCGATGGATTCAAGCTCTGCAGGATATGCAACTCCATGTGTCTAATACACACACATGCTCTACTGTATTTATGTGGGGGTAGGGTCTTTAGCTGCACCTCTGCAGCAGCATGTTGAGAGAGTATAGCATGCGCTCGCGCAGGTCAGCGGGGCAGCCGGACGCCAGCAGTGAGCTGAGCTTGAAGGTCTTGGAGATGCGGTCCTCGTTGATGTAGGTCAGCATGTACTCGTCCCTCTGGCAGCACAGGATGATCTTGGTGTGGTCGTGGTAAAAGTTCACCTTTGGGAATAATAATAAATGACAACAACAGTTGTTAAAATTATTGATGAATTATTTCCATTTCCAATTATTGATGAATTATTTCCTTTTTTTCCTTCAACCTAAATTAAACAATCGTTGCATACTTAGATATTCAATTGTCACCATTTTCATGACTTCTGATTCCAAACTCATTCTGTTGTTAAAATATATAACAATGAAATGCAGACGTATCTGTGTACGTGTGATGATAAATTATGTGATTTTTAGCACTCCGGGGGAAACCAGAATTACCATGTGGCTTACGACCTAAAAGAGTTCAATACCCCTAATGGTTTGTAAGGCCATGTGCTATTTTTTTTTCCTTTCGACTCCCCCAAATAAGCTTTCACCTGATAAGTGTTTGTTTTTGTTACGGTTCTTGTTTTGGGCTTCCTGTTTACAGTTAAAATTTTGCATTCCCGAAAACAGAGCTTTGAATTAGAAAAGTGTAATGGACTAAAACGCAAATGTTCTACTTGTAATTAGTGGGGGAAAATATTTGTGTCCACTTTATTAAATTACCATGATGATTGTGAGGACACTTGAGCTCTGCTACTTCATTTTCCTATTTCCTTACTTCATAAGAGATATGTCCTAATACCCAGTTTTCATGAATGCAGCACAACATACAGGGGATGGCGCACAAAAACGGTCATTCTGACAAATGTTATTGTTTTTTCGGTTTGACCTCGCAAACTTCAAGGAAGATGTTTTCAATTTAATTTAAGATCCCCTTACTATTAGAACTTAATTGTCTTGCCGAATCACTTTTATGGCATATATAGATAGGATGCACGCATTTCTAGTTGAATATTATGTTTTCTTCCTCCCCATTTGCTGTTGATCTGAGTTTATTACTGTTATCTCGCTGCTCCTGGCAACCAGCCGTGTTTTCCATGAGAGTGTTTACCTGAAAAGTGCCGTCATTAAAGAGCATCATGAGGGCGCGGTCTGATTTCAGCCACTGGAGCAGATAGAGTCTGGGCATGTGCGCATCCGTCATACTACCCAGGTCCCCGCCCTGAGAACACAACACAGCGTTATCATTCGACATGCCGCGACATGCTATCATCAAGGAACAGAATGAATGAGAGAGCGCTTACATCCATGAGGTTCTCCTCCATGTAGTGGGAAAAGTACTTGAGCACAGTCACTTGGCCCACAAAGTGTTCAGGAACCTCGCAGGTGGGGAAAACAGAGCCCTGGCCCAACTCTGCATAATAATGGATTGTCCTGGTGATGAAGTAGAGATAAACAGAGTGAGACAAACCCTTTAAAAAGCTCAAGCAGATCCTTTTTTGGCAGTGGCTGAACAGCACTTGGCAACATTTGCATAGCGTAACATTTGGGGTGGCGCGTACTTTCTGTCTGGCAGGAGGCTCATGTGAGTGCCATTGTTGAAGAGAACGCCCACGGTGTGGTCGGACAACTGGTATCCAAAGCCGTACTTGTTAGAGTAGTCCACCCACTTGGTCACCCACTGAAGTCCGCAGCTATTTGCGCTCTGAGGAATGTTGTCGGCTGCAGGACAGAACAGAACAACAACGCGGATTAGGACTCATTTACCAGGAAGACTGCGTGCAATTTATATTCCCGACTATCAAATAGGTGCACTAACATCATAAATGTTCCGTACGGAAATATTTCTGGAAAGATTGGGGTGAGGGGCCGGATGCGGGCAGGCGTTTATTAGAGTGGAGGCCTTTAAAAGCTTAAGGCATAATTCCTAGTTTTCCTGAATGCAACACAAGACATACTGTTCTGTTGTGACAAATGCATTTCGGCACATAGTGGCCAAGGGGGTGTTCAGTTACTCAACTGCAAATGGGACCAGGCGTCAATTTTTCGAACTTTCAGAATTAATAGGAGGAAGCAATAAGTTGTGTCGCTCCCTCGGAAAATGAAGCACGCACCACTGATGACCAAACACATGTCAGAGTCTATTGGACTCATCTCCAAATAACATTTACAACATTCGGTAAGTCTCCTGGCTTGAATTTGTGGGTAGGTGCTGCTGTTTTGGTTAACAATTAAAGAAATAATTAAATACACCATTAAAGACACTGTAAGATCATATTTTAGATCAGCGAATTTACAGCAAATGGTGAGTCTCCAGGCTTGAATTCATCTGTAAGTGCTGCTGTTTTGGTTAGCAATGTAGTTCAAATGGACTCAGCAACTATTTGGACTATGGCATCTATGAACTGAGATAATTATACTTAAATCCTGGAAAAAGGAAGAAGGTATGTACTGACCCTAACCCTTAACTCCCCGGAACAAACACAAACGCACACAACACTGTGGAGAATTGTCGCTAAAGATACTGACTCCACATAATGCAGGTTGACAACAAGCATTTAGTCTCGAGGCTTTAATTCATTGTTTAGGTGTTGCCGTTTTGGTTAGCAACTGTTCCACGCACACTACTTCAACGCGTAGTATAATATACGCTATCAGTGGCGAGCTTCTTGAAACGGAAACCGTTCTTGACAAATCACGCAGCGGAAGGCCTGCTACTACCACCACTGAAGAAAACACCAAACTCCTAAAGCAGGCATTTGTGCAGAGCCAGGGAAAGTCTATGTGGAGCACTGCACCGGAACTCAGCATCAACAAACGCTACTGTTGATTCAGAGGATGCTTCATTGAGTGATAAAGCTTTGCCCTTACAGACTTCAGGTTTTGGAGCATTATAATCTTCCACCAACAACCCAAAGTCAGGACGCGTTATGTTTTAATCACTTTCCGAAGCATCCGCTGAATTGATTCAAAACTCGAAACCGCATATGTCGGGACCGTCGTACTTGGTTGAGATAATTGACTCACCTTTAGGCATGCTGTCCAGGCATCCCCTCAACACACCGGCGACCGTGTCGGCCACGCTCCCCGTGCTGTTGTACTCTAGACCTTTAGGGACGACATTGTATGGACGTTAGCATTTCATTTGCTTGTGTATACACTCAATGGACACTTTATTAGGTACCCCTGCACAAATAGATCCATCAGAGGGACAGAAGGAAAATACTGCCAGTCCATCTATTTTCTGTAGCGCTTGTCCTTATTAGGCTGAGCTGCAGCCTAACCCATCTGACTTAGTCCGAAAGACGGGGTACACCCTGAACTGGTCGCCAGTCAATTGCAGGGGACATATAGACAAACAGTCACAGATTCACACCTAATTTAAAGTCTTCCATGAAAGAAACATTTATGTTTTGGGAATATGGGAGAAAGACAGAGTAACCTAGGAAAACCCATGCAAGCAGGAAGGCTGGAGTCAAACCCCAAACCTTAGAACTGCGAGGCGGATTGCTAAACACAAGTCCAATGACCAATCATTAAATCTGTATCAATTATACAGGTATTTTATTTTACTTTTAACATTCTTAAAAGCCATATAAGTGTAAAACAGCACTTTGTTGTTGCTGTGGTTGATTTTTCTTTTTTTTTTAAGTGCTCTAGAAATAAAGTTGAGAGAGTCGGTGGATAGTGTTAGCTACAAATGTTAGCAGTCAGCTCCACTGAGTCTCAGTCGTTTATTTTCAATATCAAAACTTGATGGCAGTGTTCTGGCTCGGAGAGAAAATCCAAGCAAGAACGGAGCTCTGAGGCAGACGTGCTAACCAACAAGTCACCGTGTTACCCTCATATTAAAAGTATAAGCAGGCTTATTGTAGGATTTTGAATACGGCTCTTTCATGACGTCATTAAACTGCAGTGTACCTAATGAAGTGGCCAGAGTACGACTGTAATAACTCACATTCGCTGTTGCTGCTGCAACTCCCCAGACTCCCCCTGACGATCAGACGGATGGTATCTCGCGTTGTCGTCAGGGATCGGCTCTCTGTTGCCGGGGCGACGGGGCTTTGGGCAGATGGCGGAAGTAGACTTCCATTCTGAGGAGGATGAAACAAATGACGACAGCGTTTGAAAATGTGTGATGGCGGCGGAGCAGGATTCATCCCCTCCTACTATGACTCAACCCGAAATGGTTGAAAATAACCGAATTTTTGAACATGCTGTAAAACCTGCCCGCTTAGGGAGCATCGTAAAATTGCAAGTGTGAATAATTCATTCTTACGTCAGCTGTCTTTTTGCTCTGCTGCTGACTGATGACAGTTCGCTCCAGGTCATTTTGCAACTTGTAGATCTCCTCTTCCTCTTTGGTTAACTTATCTGCAAGAAAAATTATGTTTGATGCAGTGCAATGACAAACTACACAATTGCGCAGCAGTAGTGGGCTGTCAAGGGCTTCTCTACTGGCCTAAACACAGAAGCACTACCCTAAATTCTAAGAATGTTTCCATGAAATTGTATTCATTCAATCCCAAAAATCTATTCCCCTCATTTCATTACATTTATCTTGGCTGGATTTTTTTCCAGCAAGTGCATATGGATGTTTTGTCCAATCTGATTTCAGCCTCTATGTGCTGCCATGTGAATGTATTCCACCCAGTGCTTTCAGAATCACTAGTGCTGGCCGATTTGATAAATGATGATTCTGAAATGCTCTATATGATGTACGTGGTACAATTGCATGCTGTTGTATTTTGTTTTTATGATAATATTGATCATTTCTATAAAAAGTGATGTCATAGTGCTGGTATTAAAAGTTGGATTAAGTCTGTAAATCACCATTGAAGGCTGAAGAGAGGAATGCATGGTGTTCAGTAAGTCTGTCTTACTCACTCAGAGTCTCGTAGTATTTGACCTTGTGCCGCCTGCCTCCAAAGAGGGCCGCTGCTGCTTTCTTGAAGAAACTCTTGGCAGGACTGGAGACATGGAAATCTGGCGCCGAGTGACAACAGCTCGCCGACAGACGTTCCGGACTAAAGCCCTGCTAGGGGACACCAAAGTGGGTCAGTACCCTACTGTAAGGAAAGAAGGGAGGTTGCTCCTGTCCTATGGAAAATTGTATCTCACCTGTGTGAAGAAGTCATGCCTCAAGATGTGTTCCAGGTCAGGTCTGTCCTCTGGCACCTTGGCCAGCAGGCTGGTGATGAGCTGCTTGGCCTGCGGCGATAGCGAGGAGGACAGCGAGTAGCGAGCATCCCGGATGCACCGGTACGTCTCTTTCAGGTTGGTGGTTTCGAAGGGCGGCCTTCCCGAAAGCATTGTGTACCTGGAGCGAGATAGATGCTCGTGAGGCTCTATCCATCTATTTTCTACAGTGCTTTTATTCATTGGGCTCACTGGTGAGCTGGAGCCTATCCCAGCTGACTTTGGTCGAGAGGCAAAGTACACCCTGGACTGGTCGGCTGGTACATGCAGACAAACAATCCATTCGCACCTACGGTCTATTTAGAGTCTTCAATAAACCTAACATGAATGTTTTTGGAATGTGGGAGGAAGCTTGAGAACCCAGAGAAACAAATTCAAACTCCACACAGGCCTCAGCAAAGATTCAAACCCAGAACTCTCACGAGGCTTTATTAACCGCAAAGACCTGATTGTAGACAACCTTCATTTATCCACCGATTACCACAGCGTTACGATTTTATTCAACCAACTTTTCCATAGTGTGCAATAGCATAATTTATGATACTTTCAAGCGTTCCTCCTCCCCACATTTCATACATTGTTGCTGTCCAATAATAAGCATGAACCTCCAAGTTCTGTGCATATTTTTTGTTCCAAAAAAAAAAAGTTAACATATGAACTTACATTACATGACTAAGTATATAAAAAAAATGTTTACCAAGTCTGTGCATATAAGTTTGAGTACAACTGGATCCCGTAGTATGGGTTCAGCCAAGGATGACCGCAGTTAGCAAACATCTCCACCCACAATAAGAGAAAGTACATCAATGACAGCTAAGCTAAATAAAGGTTTTCATATGCAACCCTATGGGACACATTGTAGTCATCGACAACCATGCATTTTCTAGTTATAAATGCTTTAGTTTCTGACTCTTTAGTATAAGTAGCAATAAGAGGGTTCACATTAAGACTCATTTAGAAGTCTACTCACATTACACAGCCGAGGGCCCAGATGTCTGATTCACAGCCGTGGCCCTGCTTGTTCAGCACCTCGGGGGAAAGATAGTTGGGAGTCCCGCAGATCGTCTTCCTCCTGTTCCCCGCCGGCTCCAGCTTGGCTGCCAGACCAAAGTCACCCACTTTCAGCTCCATGGATTCGCTTACGAAAAAATTACCTAAAGGGTATAGTGGGTAAGATGAGAAAGGGCAAGATGGTGAGGATCCTTTTCTATTCAACACACATGCCATCAAATGCACGCTGAAACTTACCGAGTTTAAGGTCCCTGTGTAGGATCTCCTGTTCATGCAGGTACTTGAGTCCTGAGACGATCTGTCGCAAGTAGTAGCGCACCTCCGGCTCGGTGAGCACTTTGCGGGCTTTCAGGATGTGTGCTAAGGACTGCAAAAAAAAAAAAAAAAAAAAAGGTTTAAGCATGCAAGTCACCACAGGAATCAAATGCAGACTTGTCAGGTTTCAATCCAAACATGAATGGGGCAGCAAACCTACAGACTGTGGGCCATTCAGTGTTTCCCAACCTATCCTGAGTCACAGCAAATACTGTATTTTACAAAAAAAAATCTCATAACACACCACGAAACAAAAATCCCCAAAAGGTATCTATACTGAAGTAATGATAATCTTGTTGCAATTAACTAGCACATTTACTTACTCAGCATTTGTGCTGCCAGTCACTATAGGTCACTGGCATAGATAGAAGAACAAATATACTTTTTTTTTTTGCAGTAAATAATCTTTTTGCTCTAATTAAGTGACATTGGATAATTTATCAAAGCACACCTCTCACGCCAAACTAAAGTGATGTGGCACAGCGGTTGGGAATGACTGATAAGAGTGCATTTCATTTCACAATATATGATAATTGTTCAAAAAAAAAAAGCGATCAATGGATCATCTTTCTGCATAGATTTAGTATGACAGATTAAAAGTCATGCAATATGGTGGATTTATATGACTTTGGATTTGATCCATGTGGACTGGAAAGGCAGTGCTACACCATGTTAGGAAGGGACTGAACAAGTAGCCAAGGGCACAGGAGAGGACCGGTAAGTAAAAGCGGTAGGAAAAAGATTGCCCACCCCTCATGCTTTGAACTTGAGCATGTGACTAACTTTTCTGCTGCAGTACTCCAGCAGGATGTAGATGTTCTCCTTGTCCTCGAAATGGTGGTAAAAGTGCACGATGTGCTTGTGATGGAGTATTCGGTGCAGCTCGATTTCTCTGTCAATCTAGAAAACATCCACATTTTTGAAAAACTTGCTTTACTTAAGTCATTGTGGTGATGCATTTTATTGACAGTTGCATGTGTGGGTTTATACCTTCTCCCGTTGATGCGGTTTAGAGACGCGCGCATGCGGGATGATCTTGGCTGCGTAAACTTTGCTGGTGGCGAGGTCGGTCATCTCGTAGCACTTGGCAAAACCTCCCTGCAAAAGACAATTTCGTCAGTGTTGGTTTTATTCCTGATTGAGCTCATGCATAAAAGTTAAGTGCTGTGCACGTGTCTTTCTGTCTATACCTTTCCCAGAACTTTTCCCCGGCAGTAGCACTTGCCGGTGGCCGGGTCGGTAACGATCCGGGACATCTCCGAGGGAGAGCCGCGCTCCTCTGCTTTCTTCCGCCGAGACTCGCCGCCGGACCTCGGCGTCGACTCGCACATGTTGCCACTCTTTGCCTGCTGAAGCCTGGTAGTCCTCTGTACTTCCATTTATTGTGTGTATAAATAGTTTTTTGTTTTTATGCGAGTTATGCCTTTGGCCTCGTCCTCGCACTCTGAATGCTGACCCAAAGCACTCGGCTCACATTTTATACTGCGGTGAGGGCTCTAGACCCCGCCCCGTTTGTGACGTCACGACATCCGCCGCACTTTCATTGATCTCTATTAGTTTGCAGGTACTGTACATAGACATTCCAAAATATTTTGTTGCATTTATATTATATAACACTCTAAAGCAATTTCTCATGGTTGTGACTGGATTTGATGTGCATCAGTAAACAAACAAACAAACAAAACAAAAACAACAACAAAAAAGAGAACAATCACAAATAAATTGACCTAGAATACTTTGAGCAAACAAAATATTTTAATATTTGTTAGTTTTAATATACATCTCTTGTACTGTATTTAGTCGTCCACAAGCAAATCAGCAGCAATACAGTCGTCTTGTCTGGAGTCAATGTAGCTGTTTGGAGCACTAGCTCCCCCTGGTTGCTGGTGTGCATGCAATGCAGTTTAACTCAGGTGAGTGCATACAGTATTTCTGTATTTTAATAAACTTCAGGCTGTTTTCTTCCATGGTGGATTTGTTTTTGTGTGCAACACCAGGCTAGAGGTTCATCTTCCCATGTTCCATATTGATTGTCTACTGAATATGTGCCCTGCACTTAGATCCAAACAGAGAAGACACTAAAATTACATATTTTTGTATTAGTGAAAGCTATTGCATCGCATAGTATTTAGAGTAAACCATAGAGATGTTTGAAATTCAATATGTTTAAGAAAAACAACACAATATATGCAATGCAAAAAAGCTAATCTGCCAATTTTTGGCACATTAAAGTACACATGCAAAAATGAAATGATTTTGTCTTAAATAAGGTGGTTGTTTCGTGCAGCACATTCAAAAATATTGCATAGATTCAGTCCCTGAAATCATCATCCTAATCTTATTTCATAACAGAGCATTGCACAAACTGAGGATCACCTAAGGGCACAGATTGACCTCACTCACAGTACTCGAGACTTTCCCCTCAGACCGGACCGCACGGTGCCGACGTCGTAGGCCCACGTCTGGTTGAGCATAGATTGATGCGGCCAGCCTGGGAAAGGATAGCGGCAAGCGACGACGCGCGAAGCTCTTTCAGCAGCTTCTCTCCGAGCGCCTCCATCTGTCCTCCGATCGGGTGAGGTCGCATCAGTCAAACTGCTACGTTAAGAAGAGCTTCGACTCACTGCTCAAAAAAAAAAAGAAAAGCCGGCACGTTGCTGGACTGTATAAATCAGTCTATGGGGAGAAAACAAATCAACAAAATGTTAATGAAAGAACCATACAAAAAAAAGTATGTACTGTACTGTACATGTATTTACAGTCAGGTCCATATATATCGGGAGTGTTACACAATTCTAATATTTTGGCCCTAAACACGACCGCAATAATTTTGAAGTGAAACAAAAACAAATTGTGCTGTAATTGCAGACTTTTAACTTGAGGGTATTTGCATTCAAATCAGGTGAACGGTGTAGGAATTACAACAGTTTGTATGTATGCCTCCTGCTTTTTAAGGAACCAAAAGCATTCAAACAAATTAACAATCATAATTCAATCTTTCACTTTTTGATCACTTGGTTGCAAATCCTTTGCAGTCAATTACAGTTTGAAGTGTGGAAGTGTGGATTTCATCCTGGTGATGCTCTGCCAGGCCTCTACTGCAACTGTTTTACAGAAGAGAAACCCCTCTCAACAACAACAACAAAAAAACCTTTACAACAGTTGTCCAGATCTATTAAACTCTCCAGGAGTTAGGTGCATGTGTGTCAAACACAATAATCAAGACAATACTTCACCAGAGTGAATACTGAGAATGTAAAGATGTAAACCATCGGTGAGCCTCAAAAACAGGAAGGCCAGATTACAGTTTGCCATACAACATCTTAAAAAAAAAAAAAACTTTGCAGTTTTGGAACACCCCATGGACAGAAGAGACAAAGATCAACTTGTACCTTGAGTGATGGGAAGAGAAACATATGGAGAAGGAAATGAACTGCTCATGATCCAAAACCTGATACAGCCACATTAGGGAACCCTGGTGGTGGTGGTGATTTTAATGTCTTGGCATGGGCATGTATGGCTGCCAATGGAACTGATTCCCTTGTATTTATTGATGATATGACTGCTGACAAAATCAGCAGGATACAATAAATACTGAAGTGTATCGGGCAATATTATCAGCTCATATTCAGCCATATGCTTCAGAATTCATTGGACAGCGCTTCACAGCACAGATGAACAATGACCCGAAGCACACTGCGTTACCAACCAGAGTTTTTTTTGTCCCATTACTTTTGGTCCCTCCAAATGTAGGAGGCAAAATCTCATTCTATCCGACTGAAATTTTCAATAAATATCCCTCATAATACAAAGAACGACAGTAAAATGCAACGGTAGTAAAAAAAAAAATAAAGCTCCACTGTTGTGGCATAAAAGGGATATATTGTAGATACCCTATTCTGCTTGACCAAACAGCAGAACAGGACAAGTAATTTATTATACATTTATGACTGTACCTTCCAAAAGTATTTTTTAACAAATGTAGCCTGGCTGGAAGGCACAGTGCTCCAACGGGCCTTTGACCTGACATATGCAACAAGAATGGAGTTGATCTCAAAGCCGGTGCACTTGAAACCAGCAGAGGAAGCAGCAAACACCTGAAGGATCACACAATTAAGATAGTTGCCATGGACACAACACAATGTGATCCTATATGTCACTTTTGGGGTGCAAATGATTGCGCTCCACAAATCCTGCCTGGAAACAAAGCGACAGCTGAAACGTGTGACATCACCAGGAAATGCAATAATACATGTGTGTGTCAAACAAAGCATGACACACTTCAAGTTTCGGCGGAGCTGCCTACCTACCACTCTCCCATCTTTCGATCCCAAATCTGCTAAGCGACCTGTTCGGCCCTCGAGCAGCTTCATGATGTTCAGGATTGCGCTATTCTGCCGTCCAACCCTCAGAGACTTGTCTCTTTTTTTTTTAAGGATGGTTGACAGGCTTTCAATTAGGTTGGGGTAAGGGGATGATGGTGCCCACTGCATGAGTTTTTCCCCCAATGGTATTTTTCGGCAGCATAGTATGGTGCTTTTTCTCGTCTTTAGAAATTATTTTAGAGGTCATTTAAACACCTTCAGGAACCCTAAAGGGACCAACTGTTTCACTCGGCATTATTCTGGCTCAAAACATCACTCAGCCAGATCCTTGCAGACTTTGCAGCCTAATTGGAACATGGTGGCCGTCCACCAACTAGCTAGAACTTTGGAAAGCAGTCTTCATGTATTTCTGAGCCCACTGCAAACGTTTCTCCTTGGGAGCATTGGTTAAGGGGGCCAAAATACAGCTTTATGAATGACTGCAGACTCCAGCGCTGAGAGGTTCTTGTGTTGCAGACACATCAGCAATTTAAGTTTTATTCTATTATACCGTGCTTAAGTTATATATATATATATATATATATATATATATATATATATATATATATATATATATATATATATATAAACTGGGACAGTCTTCACATATTTGCAGATTTAAATTTGATTTATAAAGTACTGCATGATTTGGCTCCAGCTCCTCTGGCTGAGTTCATCAGCCAAAGAAACAGCTCTGAGCGTGTCACTCGAGGCTCTGTCAGAGGTGACTGTCTCATTCCTCTGCGCAGGAGCACTTTCAGTAAGTCAGCCTGGTCAGTGAGGAGCGCTGGTGAGTGGAACTCAGTACCTGAGGAGGTTAAACTGCTTACAACATACAAGGCCTTCACAAAAAAACTGAAAATGTGGTTAGTTAACACCTATAGCTGCCAACACTAAAGGACAAGTATGTTATGTTTTTTTTTTTTTTTTTTGTTATGATCAAATGATTTGTGGTTTTATTCTCTCTTAATAGTAAGTCTTTATGTATCCTGTTTTATATTATATTGTCTTGTAGATGTATTTTACTGCTTTTTTACATCATGGCCAGGGGACTACAGATGAAAACTAGCCTTCTGGCTAATTCTGGCTTTTTTAACCATGTGTATTTCATGTGTTTTATGAAATGTCATTGTCCCCTTTCAAATAAACTGATTAATAATAATAATAATAATATATATATATATATATATATATATATATATGTATGTGTGTGTGTGTGTGTGTGTGTGTGTGTGTGTGTGTGTTACTTAAAACATCACTTATTGTGTATAAAGAAATACAATCAAGAAGACAGTCAAAAGACTGGGCCAAAGTGCTTTTTCTATTAGTGTCATTCTACTGACATTTTCGTTTGCTATATTTAGTGGATATGTAGCACCTATATCAGCTAATACAATAGCCACTTCTTTATCATACAGGTCGAGATTCCAAGAGGCATCTTATTATTATTATTATTATTTAGAAGTTTGAGAATGCAGCCCTATGGGGGGCACAAGGCAGTGCAAACTGTAGGCCGGTCCCAAGCCCGGGTAAATGCAGAGGGTTGCATCAGGAAGGGCATCCGGCTTAAAACTGAACCATGTGGTGGAAGCTGAGACAGGACGAGTGTTGTGCATCTTTTTGGGAAGAGGTGAGACAGGCTCTCGGTGGACAGGAGGAGCTTCCAGAAGACTGGACCACTGCAGCTAAGGTGATCAGAGAGGCAGGCAGGAGAGTACTTGGTGTATCTTCTGGAAGGAAAGGAGAGAAGGAGACTTGGTGGTGGAACCTCACAGTACATGAAATCATACAAGAAAAAAGGTTAGCTAAGAAGAAGTGGGACACTGAGAGGACTGAGGAGAGGCGAAAGGAATACATTGAGATGCGAGATATGGCAAAGGTAGAGGTGGCAAAGGCCAAACAAGAGGCATATGATGACATGTATGCCAGGTTGATCACTAAAGAAGGAGAAAATGATCTATACAAGTTGGCCAGACAGAGGGATCTAGATGGGAAGGATGTGCAGCAGGTTAGAGTGATTAAGGAGAGAGATGGAACTATGTTGACTGGTGCCAGCAGTGTGCTAGCTAGATGAAAAGAATTCTTCAAGGAGTTGATGAATGAGGAAAATGAGAAAGAAGGGAGAGTAGAAGAGGCAAGTGTGGTGGACCAGGAAGTGGCACTGATTAGTAAGGGGGAAGTTAGAAAGGCATTAAAGAGGATGAAAAATGGAAAGGCAGTTGGTCCTGATGACATTCCTGTGGAGGTATGGAAGCATCTAGGAGAGGTGGCTGTGGAGTTTTTGACCAGCTTGTTCAATAGAATTCAAGCGTGTGAGAAGATGCCTAAGGAATGGAGGAAAAGTGTGCTGGTGTACATTTTTAAGAACAAGGGTGATGTGCAGAGCTGTGGGAACTATAGAGGAATAAAGTTGATGAGCCACACAATGAAGTCATAGGAAAGAGTAGTGGAGGCCAGACTCAGGACAGAAGTGAGTATTTGCGAGCAACAGTATGGTTTCATGCCTAGAAAGAGTACCACAGATGCATTATTTGCCTTCAAGATGTTGATGGAAAAGTACAGAGAAGGTCAGAAGGAGCTACATTGTGTCTTTGTAGGTCTAGAGAAAGCCTATGGCAGAGTACCCAGAGAGGAACTGTGGTACTGCATGCGGAAGTCTGGAGTGGCAGAGAAGTATGTTAGAATAATACAGGACATGCACGAGGGCAGCAGAACAGCGGTGAGGTGGGCTGTCGGTGTGACAGACAAATTTAAGGTGAAGGTGGGACTGCATATGGAGGTGGCGGAAATGAAGATGTTGAGGTTCGCGCTCGGAGTGACCAGGTTGGATGAAATTAGAAACGAGCTCATCAGAGGGACAGCCAAGGTTAGATGTTTTGGACACAAAGTTAGAGAGAGCAGACTTCGATGATTTGAAAAAGTCCAGAGGAGAAATAGTGAGTATATTGGTAGAAGGATGATCAAGATGGAGCTGCCAGGCAAGAGAGCTTGAGGAAGACCAAAGAGAAGGTTGATGGATGTCGTGAGGGAAGACATGAGGGTAGTTGGTGTTCGAGAGGAGGATGCAGGAGATAAGCTTACATGGAAAATGATGACACGCTGTGGCGACCGCTAATGGGACAAGACCAAAGGAAAAGAAGAAGATTTAGAAGTTTGAGATGCATTACACTCCATTATAAGAGTTAAAACATAAGAAACCAGCCAATATGACTAATGCAATGGATGCAGACAGACAAGACAGCAGGAACCTATGATTTCAGACTGTCCCTGAAGGCAACACCGACTTCATCCGATTCTATGTCGAGATATACGTGTATGCAGTTATTAAGGGCAAATGAAAAATGTTTGTAAAATACATGCTTTGCATACATACTTTCGCACTATTTTTTATGTCGTAGTAGCTACATCTCATATAAGTTATCATAAGGGTTAAATTAGCTGAGTTGCAGCACTGTTGCTCTCATCTTGACAAGTCGATTGTTGTGGCAAAAAATGCAGAGGTCGCCACAGAGTACCTTTTGGACCCACAAAACCTTCTTCTTATATGTAAACAATTGCTCCTTTTTTATAGCGTGTTCTTCTTCCGGACAAATTTAGCACGTCACTTTTTTTTCAAATGTATTAATTAATTATATATATATTTTATTACAATTGATCTCCAAGACTGGCTGTAAGCTTAGCCAAAATGCAACAAAATTTTAAAAAGTGAACAGAAGCGCGCTACAAATGTGCATATTAAACATTAAAAACGACGGTAAACAAGCAGCTTTGTCAGTACACTCTATCGTACCTGCTGCTGGAGTGACTACTAGTACTAACTAGTACCCACTGACCAAGATACGTACCAGCCGACCTATAAGCAACCTCGCCCGGCCAGTCGTCCTATCACAGACGGCCTCAAGCGCCATAAGGACGGCCCCCACAAATACTTGACAGCCGAAGCCACCATAATAGTAGTTTTTAGCTTATGCAATCACGTATTATTCCGTTTTTGTACAGCTTTCGTTATCCAAACGACGACACAACGGACTTGTACGGGAAGGTAAGGAAGACACACGCTATAAAATACCACCGTGTAGTCGGGAGGCGATATTTATGACACGCGAGCGGTAAAAATCTAATTTATCATTTCTTTTCACCGCGTCGCCATCATAAATCACACAGCTGTTTACGCACGTACCGCGTTGCATGCTTGGAATAGTAGTCAACGCTCTGCTTTTTGGCTGTGGCCGCAGTTCCTCGTCGGAGTCGCCAGAAAAATACAACTCCCGTCAAGCTTAGCGGTAGATGACGTCAGAAGCGGGACGGAGGGAGGGGTGGGAGAGGAAAGAGAGAAGGCGGGAGGTGGCGGGACAGCTCCCTGGTGCTGAAATCGCTTCAGCACAGCCAACGAGCGACGCGGAGGGGAGGAGGAAGAAGAAGAAGACGAAAAAAACCCCAAAACAAACATTTCCTAAATCAAAGAAGGACAATTTGTACACAGACTGCACTCCAGTCCAGGCCTTGGAGACAGGTATGTTTGTCAGCATGTCTAGTAGCCTCATCTGTGAATGGTTCATCATTCGTCATAAAATGACCTCGGGGACAGATTGCTAGCATCAGCCTGTACACCCCCCCCCAACCCTCTAGCCTCCATCTCCTTCATTCCCACCACATTTTTTTTAACAACATTAATCATACATTATAACACGAGGTGTGTGTAAATGACAGCTCCTCTATGGTGTGCCCTTGCAAGTATATTTGTGTGTGTGTGTTTTTTTTTTTTTTTAAATAGAAGCAGGTTAAATGGATGCTCTATTTTTCAATTCTAAAATGATAGCAAGGCTGGTGTTTGACAGTAATGAATATGGTGCATTTTGACTGCACGGTTAACCTTGGAGCAACGATGACTGTGCCTGTGTGTTTGTCCTCTCAGGTGGATGGCTGCTGCTTACATAGAACGGAGGAGGTTAGACGTAGCGACAGATGGTTATAATAGTTGCAGTATGTCAAACATTTAGTTGGTGGCACTGCGTTAGGGGCAGGGGAGGAAGTGCCCCAGGTGATAACGCAGATGATACTATTTTTGGGGTGATGGATCATTGTGCTCAACAAATTCTGCAAAGCAAGAACTCGGAGTAATAGAGCGTAATATAGAGTAACAGAGTAATGTTGGGAGGAAAAAAAGTTGGAATGTTATGAAAATAAAGCAATAATATTGAAATGAACAATGCACCATGTTAGAAAAATGAAGCTAGAATATTAAGAAAAGTAAGTCATTGTCTTACTGGAATATGTTTATGTTCTTGTCGAAAACATCAGTGAGTTTAACAAGTGAATGCACGAAAGCAGGATGTGCGCAGGAAAAATAAATTTCTAAAACTAAAACGATCTAAGACGAAAGATCTAAAACGTTTTTCGCTACTAGCTAAAAAAAAAGTATCCATCCGTTTACCGTACCACTTTATCCTCACTAGGGTCGCGGGCGTGCTGGAGCCCATCCCAGCCATCTTCGGGTGAGAGGCAGGGTACACCCTGAACTGGTCGCCAGCCAATCGTAGGGCACATATAAACAAACAACCATTCGCGCACACATTCACACCTGTGGGCAACTTCGATCAACCGACCATGCATCTTTTTGGGATGTGGGAGGAAACCGGAGTGCCCGGAGAAAACTCACACAGGCACGGGGAGAACATGCAAACGCCACACAGGCGGGGCCGGGATTTGGACCCCGGTGCTCAGAACTGTGAGGCATATGTGCTAACCAGTCGTCCACCGTGAGGTGGACCAGAGGTTTAGTACAAATACTAGTTACAGCACACTGAAAAACGTAGCAGAATGCAACTGATCTGGCTGCATGTACTGAACTGTATTTTTTATTTTACTTTTATTGAACCACAAACAACATGGTGTGATTGTCAAGGAAGAAGCAGATTGCTGTAGCAGCTGTAGCCCGGAAAGGGGTAATAATTTTTTTTGTTTAATTTAAAAAGACTATTTGCATTAATTTCCCCCTTCATACACTGCAATGGTGTATTCCGGTGACAGAGACTCTTCATGCTTCGCTTTTTAGCCATCGGTACATATGAAATTCCAGATATAGTTAAGTTAAAATACTTCCAGATAAAATATATATTGTATATACTGTATTGTTACAGCTTGGTGGCAGCTGGCTGGATCTCGCTTCGTTCCCGTAAATGTTTGTTATGAAAAGTTCTTGCGATACAACATTGCATTTTTGATTGCAATTCAAATTTCGTATTGCAGCAAAACTAATGGCCGGACCGTCAGCTGTCATGAAAGCTAGTTGCAGGCAGCGGGCCTAAAAAAAAAGTATTATATTTAACTCGAATGACACTCAGACATGTGCCAAGGTTGAACTGCTTGCAAAAATGATTTGTGTTTGTCCATCTGTTTGCTACCAGGCCATTCCCTGGTAGATGGCGTAAGACTGAAGAGTAAAGTCATATCACGCCTAAAAATGTAGTCCCTTTCTAGCCTTCTCATGATGTTTCATGCTGAGTACCTCCTTAAATAGCTACCATCTCATCCTCTTTTCACTGTCGTTGCAGATGGCTGCCACTCAGGATGCGAAAGGCAAGGGCGAGGGCGGTGACCAAAACTTCGACTACATGTTCAAGCTGTTGATCATCGGCAACAGCAGCGTGGGAAAGACGTCCTTCCTGTTCCGCTACGCCGACGACGCCTTCACCTCGGCCTTCGTCAGCACAGTGGGCATCGACTTCAAAGTGAAGACGGTGTACAAAAACGACAAGAGGATCAAGCTGCAGATATGGGTACGAAATGTTCAAGCTTTGAACAAACCCCCCATCCCCCAGTCGTGCCTTATCATGGTCGGGATTGTACCCATTGATTTTAATCAACCAAAAAAGGTGGCGTTTTTTAAAGCTCTTGGCATAAGCGTTAAAGGCGACACCTCACACAGCCCTTTGTATCTGATCTTATCTTGCGTCCTCTGTTCTTATCTTCATCAATCAACCAAAAGATTTCTTTGAAAGGTCAGGTGCCTCATTTATCAGTCGTGCGTACACACAGAATTGTGTGTGAAACGTGCAAACAATAATATTCCCACACAAAATACGGGATTCGTAAAGTGCGAAAATTTACACACAGCTCTGACCGTGTGTACACACAGAACCTTGTGGTAGAACAGTGAAACTACATATGGAACACATCCAGCGCCTATCATCCCTGGGATTTGTGGCCACTGGGACTTTTTAGCGGGAGATTTAAGACATACTATGCGGCATTTTGCAACCAACACTAAGCCAAATCATGCCGGCAGTGTCGGATGCAAATATTTCTCTGGACCCAATTTACATCCAGTTCCCATACAAACATCACCAACAGAATGAAATTAAACAAGGGCTTCCCAAAAATATAGTTGGAGCCATAGATTGCACGCACATTTCAATTCAAGTACCATCACACAACCAATTCAGCTACGTGAACAGGAAAGGATTTCATTCATTTGGCTTGCAATACGAGGATCAATTATTGCACATCCTCCCCAAGTTAATTAAAAATAATTCTCGTCTGTGGGCCGCGTCAGGTTTGATCGCGCATGACTTACGATTTGAGAGATGACATTTTTGATGATCTGTAAATGGATTAAGTGGAAAAATCAAAGTAGCACACATGATACATACGTGTGAACCGCACTTTAGGGTCATGCTACAGTCATGGTGTATCAGGCTTGATATGCATGGACATTGTTCCCCATTTTTAAAAAGATCCGTAGTCAGTTGAGACTGGCTATGTTTTCCCAGTGACTCGAAACAGGATAAAATGGGAAGAAAATCCTGTAAAAATATCCAGCAGGGTGTGGCACATCCGCTCTGTTGTTGATTTAAAAAAAAGAAGTAATCTCCGGGTATCAAGCATTTTGTCTTTGTGCTTTGCCATTCATTGTAAATGGGGAGGCAGATGGAAGTCTGAACATTTCTGAGAGGAGACCAGTAAGTGTTAGCTTGGTGCCCAGCGGGAGGGGAAGAACACACACTGACACCTACCCGTGTGTGTGTGTTTGTGTGTGTGCGCGTGTGTGTCTGGGAGTGAAGATGATCTGAAGCTTTTTAATTAAGAGTTGCAGAAGCACATTGTGCCATTCTTTCTCTGTCACCTTCTTTCTCTTCCCTCTTTTCACCTTCACACCAGAGCTTAACATTCCTGTCGCGATTGTATTCTCTTGTTCTCGTTAGACTATTTTGCAGCAATTAGCCAACCCCTGACATTAAATTAGCTTTCAACAGCGTAGTGTCGGGATGTGTGCTGTTTCATTGCTATTAAGTGTCCTCTTTGCTTTCAAGGAACTGACCAGATGTCTTCTAATTGGACTCAGACTGAGCCGGTACTTGCAGTAAGCGTCTCGTGAACGTAATGGTTGCCAGATGATAGCGACTCATTGGATTTATGATTCAGCACAAGTCATAGGAGACAAATTCCATGTGTGTTTTTGACATATTTGGCAAATAAAGATGATTCTGATTCTGATAGGGACCGAGCCCGGCTGGGAATAGTGAAAAACTGAAGGTGACTGACACCCCCAAAAAATGTTTATGATTGCTTATGAGTAAATGAAGGGGGCACACTCCCCACTTTCTGAATCTGCCCTCCCCCCACTTTTATAAGCATTAAAACAATTCAATTCCTTTGTAACACCGGCAGAGTTAAAAAAATAAGCAGCCTGCAAAAAATACATTACAGTATCATAGCTTGTATCAATACATTACAGTATCATAGCTTGCTTGCTATATATAGTATTTTAATACAGAGACGTAAACATGATTAGTTTCTGCTCAAAATTTGTGTTCACTGCTTTGCGCATACTGTATTTTTCAAACTTCCATACTACAATAGAAAGAGCACTTGTGTACTTTAATGATCATATTTTGTTTTTTATACTACAGTGCTCCCTCGCCACTTCGCGCTTCACGTTTTGCGGCTTCAGTTCTTCGCGGGTTTTTCCAAAATATTCATTAAAAAAAAATAAATACAGCCATATCGGCAGCCATATTGCGGAAAGACGTGTTGTTTCATGTTGATGCGCGTGAGAGAAGGTTTCCCTGCATGCCAAACAAAGACATGAGTTGACTCAGAGGCTTTGTACATGCCCGTACTGTACGGGCACTCATACAAGGCGCGACATCGACCAATGAGAGCACGAGTGGCTTTATCCCGTGAGCTGATTGGCTGCGCATCATCGAAGCCTCACCCAGCATCTTCTCTCGTTGTGTCTCGCCAGTCTCGTCCACGCTGTTGTGTTCGCAATAACTTTTTTTGTTGAAGCGATCATTTTTCTGATTAGTTAAGCAAGCCCTTACAATGCCGCCGAAGCGTTGTGCCCCTGTGAAAAAGTGAAACTTTTAGATTTGATCAAAGAGGGCAGAAGTTATGCATCTGTGGCACGCCATTATGGCGTGAATGAATCTACAGTGCGGTACATCAAGAAATTAATTACAGTACAATAAATGTTAATTACTGTATAAGGTTTTAAAATTAAAGATTTCAGTAAATATGTGTACTGTTGTAATCTTTGTCTCAAATGTGTAAAGTATAAATACTTTTTACATATTTTAAACATTCTGGTACCCACATACACATCCATGAAAATTCCCAGGGGGGCAAATCAAATCCTACTTCGCGGGTTTTCACCTTTCGCGGGGGGTTCTGGTCCCCATTAACTGTGAAAAACGAGGGAACACTGTACTGTATATTTCAATATTTTAATTGTTTGCTGAAACCACATTTACGCTTGTAAACGTACTTGTGTACTTTACTGATCATTTTTTGTTTTTCATACTATATTTCAACATTTAAATTATTGGCTGAAACCATGTTCACATTTATGTTCAGAATGAGCACGTTGGACTGCTTATTATTTGCCTTTTTACTTCCCCATGTTCACATATGCTTATTGTGGTGATAAAAAAAACAAACGAACATATATTTGGGAATTATTGACCCTTGTCTAGGCTATTGAGGTTTTGGTGGGCTTCAGAGGATTTTCATAATTCAAATTGTGACTGGCACTGTATACATCCTTGTCTTGTCTAATTTATTGTAGATTTTTGGCCACTATGGAGAGGAGTAGTTGAATGGTAGAGGATGATCATTTGCTCATAACATTTGTCTTATTCCTGAACAGTTTGCCCCACCTACTTTTGAAATGATGGCTACATTCCTGTAATTTTCTATATTAATAGTTTCAACCATAAATATACCGTAGTCCAAACTATGTGCAACTCCAGCCTCTGGCACTTGGATTTTTTCTCTTCTTCCTTCTTATTTGATCTTATGTCTTGTTGTAGTTAAATTTCACAAGAATTGAGATTTATTGGGCTAATGTGGGACCTTGAGTGTCAAGTTTGGTGCCATACCATGTGTAAATGTATGTTGGTATGACAATTAAAGTCCTCGAATGAGCCCATAACCGTTTAATATCATTGCAAACTCATCTTACAACATTACCCTTAAAAATAAATAACTCCGCCCACTCGTTCTCCACTTGATGGTGTCAGCTGTTTGCATTGATTTCCTGTGAGCGTCAAGCCCAGCTTTTCATTGAGCTCTGATTTGCACAACTCAGCAGTTGTTGCTGTTTTTTTTTTTATTCCAGTCATGCTCATTTTTTAAATGAGAGAAAAAAAAAATCACTGGAGAAGTGCACTCAGCTATTCTCGAATGAATCTCAGGGAAAACCAGTGGTACCATCTTGTACAATCTAGCAACAGAAACAATTGTCTATGGCGCTTTTTAAACAGCCTGAGTGTGTGTGTGTTTTTGTGCGTGTCATTGTAAGCGGTTAAAAGGTCGCCGCTGTGTGTGTGTGCGCGTGTGTCGGCAAGCACAATGTCTGCAGAGTGAAGGTCAGAGTAGGCCTCCAGCTACAGCGAGCGCACCGTGGTCATAGCTATGCGCACGCCGACGGAGAGCAAAGCGTGTTTAAGCGGCGCCAAGTGGAGCAGCCAAAAAAATGTCCTCCATCATGATTCACAGACAGACGCGACCCGCAATACACACTTTGCTGTGGGCGGAACAAACTGCCCAGCGCAAACGGCAGGCCTCGTGTTGTCGTTATGTAACTCATGGATAAACAGGTTGAGGAGTAAACAAATAGCACTAGCCCACACGTCCTCCTCTAATACAATCAAGAACATCAAAGCGTCATCATTAGCATTTTCATTGAGATTTCCGTGCAAAAAGGTGCAATGGCGGGCATTCGTTTCCATGGTGATTTTGCATTTTGTGTTCTGATTTTCCTCTCAGCAGATTTTCTACCAGCTACACAACAAGTACTTTTTACTAGTTTCCTATCTCGTTTTGTTAGCAGTTTGTTTGCATCCTATGTGGTTCATGCGCTCTTGTAATCAGATTGTCACGGTGTCGACAGTCGTGTATGCACATGACAGTGAACAGAGCGTGCATGCTTCTGTGTGTGTGTGTGTGTGTGTGTGTGTGTGTGTGTGTGTGTGTGTGTGTGTGTGTGTGTGTGTAGGACACAGCAGGCCAGGAACGTTACAGGACCATCACCACGGCCTACTACCGCGGCGCCATGGGCTTCATCCTCATGTATGACATCACCAACGAGGAATCCTTCGGCGCCGTGCAGGACTGGTAAGTCACTGTTATCTCGTCTTTCATTTTCGGGCTATCATCTTGTTGGAAAATTTAAGACAGAAATAGCCACAGTACTTAAGCGGGCTTGATGTGTATGTAGGCGCAATAGACTTCAAGAGCTCTCAAGTAGTGTTGTGTCAGTGTCTAAATTGGGCCATATTCAACCATCTTTAGAAACCAGGTTTCTGGGTGGTCATTCTGCGCTGGGCATGTGACACTTCCTCGTAAACAGTAATAATGTCTTAACCTCAGATTGGGGAGAGAGAACTAACCATATTAAATCACAAAGACACCTTAATGGACCTAAAACATACGATCAAGACAAATGGCTAATAAAAACATCCCTGCATCCGTTCTCGATAGCACTTGTGCTCATCTGGTTTGAGAATGAGCTGACTTTGGGCGAGAAGCGGGCTACACCCTGGATTGGCCGCTAGTCAATTGCAAGGCAAACAACCATTTACACACACATTCACACTTGTGGAAAAGCTTTAGTCTTGAATTAACCTAAATTGCATGTTTTGGGATGTGGGAGGCAGCCAGAGTACCCAGAGAAAAACCCACGCAAGTGCGGGGGCAACATGCAAACTCCACACAGGAACCCCAGAACTGAGATTAGAAACCATGGGATAAAGATTTACAGTATATACTATATCGCTGGGTCACTGTGCTGCCTATTAAAACCAAACAAAAAACACTTTGGGACTAGTGATTCTCAAACGTTTTACACTAACATCTTAAAAAATACTTGAAAAAAATGAACAGTTTTAAAGATTAACTGCACATGTATTGTACTGTTCTTAAAAGTTTAATATGTCTGATCTCTGTTTAAAAAGGAGTTTGGAGATGTGAAGCTCACTTCAGCAACTTTAGTTTATTTGTCATATTCATGTAGAAAGTACAATGTACATTCCAGTGAAATGAAGCACGTTGTGCCCTGGTACTCTTTCACTCCAATGTTAACAGCTGACTAATAAATAAATAAAGCACCTGGCATTCTTTCAATTCCGAGCTAACAGCAAAGGACTTACAGTATATTGAAAGTAGAACAACTACGGCATGACCATACGTGTGGTTACTTGTTTTCAGTTTCAAACAGCATAACATCGACAACTAGGCTGAAGCTGAAGTGTTAAACATTAGGGGTTCCACTGGCCTATTGGATTATTCTATGTTCTGTAATCTATACACATGATTTCGGAGGAACAATTGTATTGCACATGCAAACACGCAATGGACAAGAAAACTAAAAATCAGTAAATCAATTCATTGTATATTTTAGATATTTTTTATTTTTATTTTTTTAATGGGATGGGAAAAAGGCAGCACGGTAGAGTAGTGGTTAGCACATCTGCTTCTGAGTTCTAAGATTCGATAACTTGTAATGATAATTAATATAATAAAATAACTAATTCATTAAATATAAATAAAATAAAATAATAAGATAACTTCCTGTGTGGAGTTTGCATGTACTCCTTGTGCTTGCATGTTTTTTTTTTTTTTTTTAACGGGGTACTCCGGGTGCCTCCCACGTTCCAAAAACATCCGTGTTGGGTTCATTGAAGACTTTAAATTGTCCATTTGTGTGACTGTTAGTGTTTGTCTCTATGTGTCCTACGACTGGCTGGCGACCAGTACTTCTTTACTCGACCTCTTGAGATGGTTTTCAACCAAACGTGAGCCCAAGACTAAACATAAAATACTCAAACATGACTGAACTGCCGCATTCTTTTGTGATTTACTATGTATTACATTCCCTTCTTTTAGTACATTACATTGGATTTCATATAGTAATACAGTCTGCACCCTCTCCTCCCATCTTCCATTGCACTGTGTGACATCAAGCAAAAAAAGAAAAGGATCACCATGGCAACCGTTCTTTCCTCAGCTGCTCCTGAATTTAACCGTGTGAAGTCTTCACATCCTCTCTGTGACATGCACATATTCTTAGTCTAGTGCCGCCGCTCCATTTCATGCACACAGATGCTTTTTCTAAGTGAGTTTCATCTTACACAGCTCTACGAACACATACACAGCACGTCGGGCCGCCTCGGTCGCTCTCTCGCTCTCCGGTTTGTCGGAGGCCGCAGTGTGTTCGCTGGCCTACTTTTCAGTCGGGCTGCAGCACCACAGGAGATATTTGCTCCTTAAGCTCTTTCTCTCAATGCGCCTGACTGAGTCACAGGGACTGTTGTGCACACACACACACACACACACACCCACTGACGCATTGTTTGGCTGCGGGGCCTTTTAACGATCAAGTACAGTGGAACCGCTGATGTCAAAGCCTCCGAAAGCGGTACAATTTTGGAGTTCAACTAAAGTTTTCAGGGGAAAGAAAATGCTTCCTTAGTGAAGTAAACCAAGAAATATAAGTAAATAAATATCAATGACATACCCAAATTAATTTTACGAAGTAGATGCTGACATATAAACACTTATTATACAACAGTAATTTATAGCAATACCTATAGAACACCACGAGGTGACAGTTTCACAGTTCCCTCTCCAATTTTAATTTATTTTAGTTTTATTAGGCAGTCATTGACTTTCCCTTACACCCGTATGGCAGTTTGGAAACTGGTTTTAAAAAAAAAAAAAAAAAAAAAAAAGAAGAAAACTAAACATGATTTTATGATGGTGATCGTTTGACCCTGGAATTGATGTTCCATTGTGTCAAGGTTTTAGAGTTGAGAATAAAATTAGCATTCAAAAATGTTTTAAGATGTGAGCAACCCCACACATGCTGAGGGAAATATCGGCAAGTGTGTGCTGAACTCAAGATGACCAACACACACATCGTCACAGACAATCGTGACAGTTGCTTATCTAGTAACTAAATTTCGGTTGTAAACTCTTCCTGTCGTCATTTTTACTGTGGTGAATGAGTTGGGAGACACTTTATGAAAGAAATTCAGATTAGGGAGGGAAGAAAATGCACAACACAGCCCACACCACAGGATAATCGCTCAGGATAATCTTAGAGCTCTATTGATAATCGAACCTTTGCTGACTTTGATCTGAAGGGAGGCAAAATGCTCAAATTCGCCCCGATTATCTAACCCACCTTATTGACTAGCATCCTTCTCCACTGTAAACATCTCGACTTGTAGCATGTCCGCAAAGACAATATGAAATGCAAATTAGCCTCAATGTTTGCAGAAGTCGTGATAACGACAAAAAAAAACAATGAACCTACAAATGAGTGCATGACTTCAGCCCAGAACAGCACTTGACCCACTTTCCTTTCCCTACCAGCAGTGATTCACACAAGAAACTGACCAACAAACGATGATGCAATCTCGACTTATGACCCGTCCAAATGGCGGAGCAACTTTACAACCTGTCCATTCTCTGTTAGTGCTGAAAGGATTCTGCGCAATCTGGTGACCCAAATACAACTTGTCTTTGTGGTTTGACCGAAGCGTGTTCTTGTGTTGTTATGTTCAGGTCGACCCAGATAAAAACATACTCGTGGGATAATGCACAAGTGGTGCTGGCTGGTAATAAATGTGATATGGGAGAGGAACGAGTGGTGTCAGTGGATAGCGGCAGGCTGTTGGCGGAACAGCTGGGTAAGTGTGAGAAAAACCTTATTTGGGTGGTGCACTGTGAACTAAACTACAAAATAGGTGTGAGTTGTACTATCAGCTAGATTTATCTGAATTTATTGGTTAAAACAGATGCAGAAAACGTATGTCAGGAAATGCTAATGTAATATAAAAACAGTGTAAAGACTACATAAAATATGTATCTACGGCGGATAGCACAGCAAGTGTGTGAGTTAGCTAATGCAAAATGGTACTTTAACAAGAAAGCACTAAAAGAGTATAAATAATATACTATATTCATTTGTATGTATTGGTTACAGCGAATATCACAGAAAGTCTGCGTGAGGAAATGCAAATAAAACAAACGCTAATGTAAACCTGAAACAATAAAACGGTATAAAGACTATATAATTGTATTTGTTGGTCACAGCAGATATCACAGAAAGTCTGTAAAGAAATGCTAAGTATGTAGGTAACTTTAAAAAACTAAACCAGGATAAGACTATAGAAAGTATATATTGATCTGTATTTACTGGTGAGAGCAGCTATCACAGAATGTGTGTATAAGGTAATGCTAAAGGATAATGTAACACAAACAATAAAACAGTATGAAGACTATAGAAACTATATTTGTGTGTATTTCTCGCAGCAGATATTGCAGGAAGTGTGCCTGCAGCAAATGCTAATACTAAATGCCAATGAAACACTAAAGCACTAAAACAGTAGAAAGAGTATACTATCTTAATCCGTATTTATTGGTTACAGCACTGTATGTGTGCGTGTAAGAAAATGCTAATGGTAAATGCTAATGCAATGTTACAACACTAAAGCAATACCGGTGTAGACACTATATATGAACGTTATTGATATTTGCTGGTTACAGTAGAAATTGCAGAAAATGTTTTGTCAGGAAATGCTCATGCTAAAGCACTAAAAGAGTATAAGGACTACATACTATATACAGAAAACTATATTTATCTATATGTATTTATTTTTTGGGTAACAGCACATATGTCGAAAAGTGTGAGTCAGAAAATGCTGATGCAAAATGCTAATAAAACAAAAGCACATGAGGAAATGCTAATGCTGAATGCTAATGTTGCGATAGAGCACTAAAACATTATAAGGACTATTCTAGCTGTATATATTTATTGGGTACAGGAGATATTAAAGAACGTGTGCGTAAGAAATGCTAATGCTAAATGCTAAAAATACACGGGTATCAACTATACAGTATCGACCTGTATTTGTTGGTTGCAAAAGCGTGTGTCAAGGAAACGCTAACGCTAAATGCTAATGTACCAATTTCTCGTGAAATGCTCCAACAAAGGATTTGAGTTCTTCGAGACCAGCGCCAAGGACAACATCAACGTCAAGCAGACCTTCGAGCGCCTCGTGGACCTCATTTGCGACAAGATGTCCGACAGCTTGGACGGCGACCCGGCCGTCACCGCAGGAGCGCCCACCGCCAAACTGACGGACAGTGCTCCGCCCCTCCAGCAGCCCGCCTGCAACTGTTAGTTCTACTTCCTGCAACGTGTTTATGTCGTCCCACCGCCCCCAAACGCCTCTCCCCTCGCCATCTGGACCGTTTAGTGGTAGAGTTACTAAAATGCTGTCGTACTAGCGCCTAACCTTTGTCACCTTCTAACACGAGCAAATAAGAAGTTACAGGATGTGCACCTAGCGACACCGTCGCTAACCTCCATGTTTGTAGTCCACTTCGTTGTGAAGCATCCAAACTAAACCTAAAACCTTAGTGATTATGTTGTGTAACTTTTATTTAAAGGAGACATATTATGCAAATGCTTTCACAATCTTAAACAGTTCCTGGCTCTCTTAATAAATTACTTTCTGACATTCTTCTGTCAAAATACACAAAGGACAAATAAATACAGCACACTTCATATTACTGAATACTTAATATCATTTTTGGGGGGGGGGGGGGGGCCTCTCTTATGCAAATGTGGAGTATGGCTTTCGTTACCATGATGACCGGGGGTTGAAACTAGGGTGTTGTGATGAAGTGCGCTGCTACTCAGTGTTGCCAATTTATCAAGTTTGTTGCTATATTTAGTCGAAATTAGTGAATTTCGACTGAATTTTCACCTGTGAAGGCAGCACTTCATCGGCCTCATGCAGATTCCGAATCCAGATTTTATTTGTATTTTTTTAAACTATCATGATGACTACGGGCGGAGCTAGGGCATCGCAACGGCTACTCAGTGTTACCAGCTTAAACAACAAAACTAAACATTTGATTGCATTTTCACTCACGGAGGCAGCACTTGACCACCAAGCCGTGGAATTCGACTTTGTCAATCAGTGTACTGGTCAACAACTTAGTCAAACATTGGAGTATGCGCTAGTTATCAGACGCTAACGATGATAACGATGTTAATGTATTTCAAGCTGTGGTTTCAGTGAAATCTCCATAATATGTCCCCTTTAAATCTTAGGATGCCAAATAGGGCGCTCCTTGAGGAGCTTGTGTGTGTGTTTGTGAATGAACTTTTGAGGGGATTTTAAGGTGTTAAAAAAAAAAAGTGGCCTTTTAGCATCTCCGACACGGCCTCAGTCCTGTTTTTATTTGTTATTTATTTATTCGTCCTCCAGCGAGGCCCTTTTACACGAGCTTCCGCATCGCACTGAAAACAAACAAAAAAAGCCAATCACGCGTTCAGCTTAAAAAGACAAGACGTGCGTTGGCGTTTTTGATCTCACAACTGTGACACAGCACAGGAAGTAAATGTACTATTTAACGTGTATGGATGGAGGGGAATTGACAGCCATAGTTTCCTTTGGGAGTCAGCACGCTAATAGAGCAACAGCTCCTACTAGTGGGCGCCGAGGGCACTGCAACAGTGAGCTGTGTCCAATTGTAGCTTATTTGAATATCCTTGGCCTTTTTGGTTCTGTTGGAACACTTGCAATCATGGAAATATTTGTGCCAAAAGAAAAGTATAAAAAAAAAAAAAAAACAAAAAAAAAAAACACTCCCTTTAGCTTCGTTTGTTTGTTGTGTCGTCAACGAAATAACAGCAGGAAAATGCATGACCTTGAAAGTAGATTTATATCCCAGTATAAATAAAATAAGTGTATATATAAATATATATTAATGCTACGTTAACAGATTAAAAAAAAAAGCATGCTTGCGGCGCTCGCCGTGACGTGCAAATGGGCCAATAAGTGCAATATTTTATGGCTTTAAAAAGCCTGTAAATAGTCTCTCCATCACTATGACTGCAGTGTGTACGTGTGTGTGTGTGTGCCATATTGTTTATGTAAACATTTTTGTAAGAAAAAAAAGGAGATGGTGTCCCCGCTACATGTCAATCATGTCAAACTGCAGTGTTGTCGTAAAGGGATCAATTAGATCTTGTGTGTCTGTGTGTGTGTGACAGAGTTTGTGTGATGTTGTTTGCGGTTGATGCCATGAAATAAGACATAAATGTCGATCTCAAGTGAAAATATCCATTTTGGAGCAGGGTGATTTGCATAATAGTGACTGGATATGCGAGAAGGTTGTGTTTGAGATGGTAGGAAATAAAATCAACTCTATGTTGCCGTGTGTTCATTTGCTTTGTGGTGTCAGAACATCTTTGACTGGGCCTCCAATTTCAGTGCCAAATCTCCAACGCCACCTAGTGATGAGCCGCAACACAGCTCTTCCTTTCGTGTGCTTGCAATTTGCATTTTGGAACCTGCTGAACGTGTAAATTTGCTCAGTAACAATTTATTGATAATGGTAATACACATAATATTATTAAAACAGTTAAGCAGTACTGCATGCATAGCTACTTGCAGATATATATTTGTTGCTGAAACACAAAATTTATGAACAGTTAATATATTTTTGACTGAGAATCTTTACACTGCATCAATTCATAAAATTTGTTTTAAAATCAATTAAAAAAAAATTCTAAATATATATATATATATATTATTGATCGTTTGTTTTTAACATGACTATTTTATAAAATATTTTATATTTTAGAATATTTTATATTTTATAAAATGTGTAAATTTATTTGTAAAAAGGTTTTGTTTTTTTATTCTCATAGTATAATTTATTTAAAAATGGATAGTGTCATTAATTTAAAATGCTTTTTTGAAAATTTGATGTGAAATTTCCTTTTTTTTTTAAACAAATGTCATTTGTGAAAAAAGATTAATTTAATTTGATAGTGTATTATTTTAAAATAGTGTAACTTATTAAAAAAAATATAATTTTATTGAAAAAAAGTGTAATGTGTAATTGTTTTTAAATGAGCACCAAGAAGACAGTTAAACTTGACTATATAGAGGATAGGGTTGCACGATATTGGCCAAAAAATTACATGGTATTTTTTTTTTTTTTTTTTTTAAACCTGCAATATGTTGGGAAAGTTCATTTTCTATGCAAACTAGTTCAAAGTTCAGTTCATCGTTCCAAAAATGAACTACTTCAGTTCATCGTTCATAATTCTAAAATTTGAACTAAATTCACCGGTCAAACGTTTTGCTTGAATTGTGTGTGTGTTTTTTAAAATTAGGAATTAAAAGATAAACAGGACTTTTGTCCTTGTCCAAACAAAAACACACAACACAGTACGACAGGAACGATGGTGAAAGGACATTGATAACTTTGCATTCCTCGCAGCTCTGGCTGACTACAGAATATTAACAAAATAATTGATCTACTCTCATATTACAAAACAAAATGAATGACTTATTACCACAGTGTGATCCTACAGTGTTTTAACGAAAGCATGCTGATACAAATACTTTTCCTAGTAATCCATTTTTACAATGATGTCCTGTATTACAAAAGAACACATTCAATCGCATTTACGCAGTGTCCCTGAACGCACCTCGCGCACTCACGCAGCTACCACGTGCTTGCCTAGTTTCATTCTGAGGAGCGAAATAGGAAATGCAGCAGGTATACATTCTTTCTATGAGCATGTCCGAACAGGTCCCTCTGCTGGTCACTTTGAATATTACAATTGATTGTTTATTACAGTACACCAACATCGCAGCAGACCCTGCGATGTGACCATTGCGTACATCGCAATCAACAAGTTAAATATATATATATATATATATATATATATATATATATATATATATATACACATCTAGTACAGCCCTATTAGAGAAAGTAAAAGTTGTAACAACGATTAGATTAGGCAGAATCAACCCATGCTTTTATTTAATCCATTGCATATAAAAACACTTTTTTCATTCTTTTTTTTTTTTTTCCATTTTTTTATCCATAAAGTTGTATGCTCTACAGTGCTATCCAATAGACTGCAATCAACAAGAATTCCAATAAAATAACATTTGGAATTGTCCTGTGAAACGTCCAGACAAGTTGGCATTCTAAAGACATAACCCCAAAAAAATAATAGTCGCGTCCTGAAGACGTTTTTGTTTCCATTCTTTTTTAAAGTTACAGTTTGTGTGTGTGTGTTTTTTTTTTCTTTCTGTCATACCATTAAAAAAATAGAACACAAAAAGAAGAACAGACTGTTTCCATTGGGCCAGGGCTGTTTAGCGTCTACAGTATATGTGTCAAAAGAAGCGTCTCTGTTGGCCGGAACGTCGGGTTCTATTGCCGGGGAGGGGCGTCCATTAGCGACACACACACACACAGTCAGCGTGTCAGCCAAATTTAATGCAGCAGCGGCTGAACGTGCACGTGTGAGTGGGTTTGTGTGTGTGTCGCTAAGCCTGTGTGCTTTCCTTGGGGAAAAGTTTGGCTTCAAAAGCGAAACAAAAAGGCAATTTATCGAGAAGTGAGGACAATGTTACGGTGGCCCAGAAGTATCACAAACAAAAATGCTCAACAAATGTACATGTTGTGAAAGATATGTTGCTTATAAATGCATGTCATGCACATTTACTTTTGGGCCAATTGTCATTACTTTGTTCTAACAAATGTACTGCACGGATGCACCAAAGTCAGATCGATGCTCGATTACATCGATATGACCGCTGTTAAGGATGATACTACTTTTATGTTTTGATTTCAAAAGCGCCAATTGTCGTTTCGTTGTTTCTATAAAAGTTGCAATGCATTGCTGCTGTTTTTACTCCAATTCATGAATGAAAACATTTTACTACACGATTAGCGTTACATTTTGCTTTTACGAATACCGTTGAGGACAGCACTGATTGTCGTTAGTTTTAATAAATATTGTAAATATGTATTGTGAACAATTTTACCAAATCACTTTTTTTTTTAAACATCTGGCAATTTCAAGTCAAATTCTTTTGATGAAGAGTCCGTAAGAAAACAGCTCTGTCATTACTATAATTTTAAACACATTTAATGTTTTTCACCATTGTTGTTATACAATGTTTTACTACGTCCGATTTTTATGATTCGGTTGTCCCACTACTTGTCGCTCTGTCGAGCAATGAGAGGTTTGTTGTTACTTTATTCTAATTAATATTATGACTATCAGGACTTATCATGGACATTTTTCTCAAATGTATTGATTTATGAAAACATGTTTCATTAAATGGAATTTTTAACATTTGGTACTCCGCTACTCGTCATTCCATTTCGTTTTGACGAAGCGCCACAACACAGTCTTGATTACTAAGTTTGAATAAATACAGTATTTTAAAATATTTGGCTTCCCCGCATTATCTCGCACGGCTATTGCTATCGCAGGACAGTATCGATACAACAAAATCCAACAACAGTACTATCGCTGTCCAACATTGTAGTAAATACCGATTTTTAAAAAAAATTTTTTATTATCTATCCCCCAAAATAATTTTACTAAACTTTTTTTTCTTTTAAATGTATGCTTAAGTTTTCCTTTCTTCAGTAAAAAAGTTATCATAATGTACTGAAGTTGCTTTTTCCTCCCCGTCATGTAATCACTGAACTGTGATTTTATCGGTAGTATTATCCCAAAATAGTACCGTGCGTTAAGCTACAATGCCAACCTCAACAAACATGAACATTTGTTTTCAGTTTTGCAACTTTGTCCTTCTAGGCCCCCCCGTACATCGCTAATGCAGCAGCAGAAGAAAGAAAAAGGGCGACAAAAAGTGTTGAATTTAAGGCACAGCCCATGGGCCAAGGAACAGTTGCTTTTTAGAAAATAATTTGGCTTATACCGCCCTCGGTTAGCTCCCCCTCCCCAAGCAACCATTTTTAAAAACCTTATTATTTTTTTTTTCACTCAAACACATTCGCTCAACAAGAGGTACGTGATTCCAGCCACACCATCACCAAAAGGGATGATTAAGAGTCGACCATTTACAACAAACGGCGTTATGATAGTAATAACATTAATAATAATGATAACTATATAGCATATATACAACAATAAATATCATGTTTGTAAACAGCGATTCAAACTCAAAAAGATCGTATTACAGGTAAGGGCATTGGGTGAGCGTGTGAATAGAGGGAAAAATACATTTGGCACAAAAATGAGAGATTAAAAAAGAGAGACACCATAAAATGAAAAGAAAATCCGTGTGTACTCTTCAAGTGTGTGTTTTTTTCCTTTTTTTTGGTAACTGTTGTTCATACGTTATGTACACCAAAGAAGAAAAACAAAAATTAATATTTCGATGTTTGAACTGGCAAGCCTGTCTATGCTGCAATGACTTCTTTACTGTGCCACCTTCAAATGATTCAAATAAATGGAGGGAAAATACAAAATATAGTAAAAAATGTGTAATAGGGAGGAAAAAAGGGTTAAAAAACAAAAACTTGTAATGAGTGCGAGAGACATGTTGGCATGTTAGAGTAAAAGAGAATAAAATAAATTAAAAACAGAACTGAAAGTAAAAATAAAAACAAAACAATGAAAGTAAAATAAATAAAAACAATAAAAAAGAAAAAAGAAAGAACATAAAATAAAAAGAAGAAATTGATTAAAAAAACATTTTTTAAAAATTAATTGAATGAAAATTAAAACTCAAACTATAATACAATTAAGATTAAAAAAAGAAATGGAACAAAATTGAATCAACAAATCAAATGAAAATAGAAAAAAATACAATTAAAATAAAAAGAAATGAACAATAAATATTTCATAAAAAAACAATGACAATTAAAATAAGATAAAATGGAATAAAAAAGAAATAAAAGAAAAAAAAGAACATTGAATGAAAAAATTAAAAAGAAATAAATAGAATAAAAAATAAAACTAGGCGACATGTGTAGGTGTCAGTTAACCAGTCAGAGCTGATTGTCTTGTCCAGAAACAAAGACAGCCACTGGCTTGAATGCGGTGGAAAAACAACAGCAAAACAAACAGGAAGTGATACTGAAAAAAAAAACAAATAAAAAATAAATAATATTAAAAAAATAATCACCCCGTTACCCATTAAACAGTTGCTAGTTGTATTCTTTAAAAAATGAAAAAAGGTGCTTTTTTTGTTGTTGTATGGACTACAAAGCATTGCATTGTCTCAGGATGTGTTCAAAAAGAACTGTAGGCAACAATAATATTTAAAGGCTTCACCCCACTTCAACTTTTTTCTTTTTTTTTCTTCTTCAAGTTCACTTCCTCCATGGTCAAAATAAAAAGTAATAATTAGTCCTAGCAAGTTAGCCGAGTGGGAGTATATTAAGGAGTATAAATGCTATCGGAGCAAGTGCAAACGCCTCAGAAGAGTCCCACAATCACACACACCCACAAAAAAAAGAAAAAAAAGAAAGCAAAAGACCGTAACATCCGCACTCACTCAGTAAAAGAATATGTAGAAAATATCAGAAGACGACAAGACAAAAAGACAGCATCTCTCCGCTTTCCAAGGAAGACGTCCACATCCTTAATGTGTTTCTAAAAGCTGTCTTTTTCACACACACATACACACACACGCACCCGCTCAGACATAGGAGAAGAACAAGGGGGGATGGAGGACAAAACACGACGCCTCAATGTGAACAGGAATACACAGTTATCCTGAGTGCAAAAAAAAATAAAAATAAAAAGTGACCGAGTACCGGTAGTTGGGCATGTTTGAAGCAGACGTGCGGTTGGGACGCTTGCGCAGAGCTCACGAGTGGATGGAGGTGTGCTTGGTGTGGCCCGAAGCCTGTCCTACACTGTCGGCCTTTTGCAGTCCAAGGCCATTTGAAAGCGGGCCGGACTTGCCTGAGATTCCTCTTGACTCTGGGGATTATTTCTAATGCGCAAAGGTGGCGGTTATCGTGACGGGGAACACTCGCATACGCTGCAAAAAACGCAAAATCTTACCTAGTACATTTGTCTTCTATCTAATAAAAACATCTTACTGTCCTTATTTTAACAATTTTGCCTTTTATTTTATTTTAGCAAGGCAAAAAGACTTGTTTTAAGATCTTATTTTAAGAATCTTATCAAGTCAATTCATACAAGTTCCATTGGCAAAATTCTTCGCTTATTTTAGGGACAAAAGTCTTGTTTTTCATATATATATTTTTACTTCTTTTGAGAAAATCCATTTTTTTTCAGTGCAATCAAATGACAGTGTACTGTGGTCTTTTTTTTTTTTGGGTGACTGTGCATTAGATTCAGTTGATCTGTTTATGTCATCATTACACATTGCGTGTGTTTTCTCTCCCGTTTTATTTTTACTCAATCTGTTTATTTCTACCGTGGAAGGAGGCGGTGATCGTGAGTAACTGGCAAGAGGAGAGATGACATAATCATAATCAAATATTGTGTAAGTGTGTCTACATGTGACGTAGACTTGTTTTTATACCGTGGATTATACGGCCAACGTTGCACATCCACAACCAATCGGGTCAAATCTCTTGGGGGAAGCGTACCGAACTTGAGCACACATCAGAACCGAACGCTCTGGAGTCAAGTGGACTCGAGCGCGATTCGAATGGCCTAGCGGGAGTACGCGGGAAATTTTGCATCATCATCTTTTGCTCATGCGATACAGTCTAGAACAGGCTTACGAGGGCTGTCTGAGCAGGGTGGACGGGGAACATAAAAATAAGACAAAACACATAACCCCACCCCCCAAAATAAAAATTCTATAAATAATCATTACTAAGAAGAACAGTTCACCGCCTCCTAACTCTGTTATGTGTCGGGAGTTTTCGCTTCCTCATCTTCCTCCTCCTCGTCTTCATCCTTCTCCTCCGCAACCACCTCTTCTTTTTCTTCTTCTTCCTCCGCGACACACGTCTGTGAGCAGGAAGTGTCCCCCTCCTCCGCGACCTCCTCTTCCTCCGCCACCTGCTCGTCCAATGGAATTTCAGTGCATTCCGAGTCCTGCGTGCAGAGGGTTTTGGAGTCCGTACAGCTTTTTTCCTCCTCCTCCTCGTCCTCTTCCTCCTCTTCATCTTCATCTTCCTCCTCCGGCTGGCTGCCGCTGTCTTTCTCCGTGTCCGACTCGCCGTCCTCCTCCAGCGTCAGCTCGAACTGGAACTTGTCCCCGCCCGGGTGCCGCCCGCCGTCCTCTGCCTCGTCCAGGGCGGGCGAGGGGCTTTGGGGGATGGTGCTTTGGTACCACTCCCGGTTGTCCTCCAGCATGTCCAAAATGTCCTGAGCGTCCGGATGCACCAGGTCGGCCCACGTCTCCCACAGGGGGTGCACGATGTAGTCGATGAAGCCAACCTGTGCAGAGGGGAGGGAGTGGGAGGGAGTCCATTAATGTAGCATCAGAGCTGACCCGGCTGGTCCAACTAATAAACCACTAAAGCAGCGCCTCTCAAACTTGTAACACCAAGTACCAACTCCCCAAAAATACTGAGCTCTCAATCAAGACAAACATTACAATACTACAATACAGTAGCATAGTAGGCCAGCATGTTTACCCAAAAATGTGAATAAGGTTGTATTCTTAAAAACGTTTTTTTTTTTTTTTTACTGTAACATTAGGCATAAGTACAGTACATATAATACATGATGATGAAACACAAAGAAGACCATTGCAACTAGGCGGCAGTAGTTTTTGTCATTATCAAAGAGCAGGGAAAAAAACTATTTGCATGCGAGTATTGTTATATTCACAGTTAAATATTAGTTTTTTTTTAAAAGTTTACAAACATTATTGATGCTAGTTTCGTTAGCCCGTCTATGGCATTCCAATTTTTGTTAGCATTAAGCTAGCGGACTTTCGTGACACAAAGTTACGTGGTTTTGGTTAAATAAACAATGCGCAATTTTTTTAATGTTTATTTTTACAGTCAACTTCAACTGGGAGTGGCAATAAACAGCTTGAAGCAAGCACACTGCATTTTTTTTGAAGAACTGTTCGCTATTTGCCAAACTACACAAGGCATGCTCAGGTAGGGCCGAATAGACGTCGCACACGATTAGAACAAAACTGCGCTGTATTGAGTGCCTCAACAAAACGGAGTGTGTCACCTGGCTTTTTTCGACGGAGGCGTTGTGTTTGTCGCACATGGGGCTGATCTCCATGCCTCGCTCCCTCTCGCGGTCGCCCTGGCTGAAGAACTCCTCCATGATGCGGTCGGTCCACTGCCTGTACAGCTGCAGTGGCTTGGTGGGGTTGCTCAGGTCAGCGCAGTGCACCATGTTTTGTAGGACCTACACAAAACAAGTCCATAATAATAAAAAAAATAAATCAAATAGTTTTCAATGGGGCTTTTCGATGGAACATGTTTAGTACGAGCGATTTGAGAGCGGGACCTGTATCCTGTCCGAGTAGTTGTCCAGCAGCAACACTCCCGAGCTGGTCACCTTTTTGGTTTCCACCATGGTTTTCAGGTCAGCAAGTAAATTCATGTGCTTGGACATGTCAGTAGCTAACACCTAAGACACGAAACAGCGCGTTATGACTCATCGGGAGAATATACACACACAAAATCAACAAAAAAAAACAACAACTGGGAAACACACAACTGTAAAGTAGCCTCAACGCTAGTGCTAACGTAACATGAGAGGGATCCTGGCTGGTCCACCAAAATTATAAACAAGTGGGTGATGATGGATGGATAGATGGATGAAGAGTTAAACTAAATTGACGCAACATCACTACAAATGCTAACATAGGACGAGGCGTCCTGGCTGGTCCACTAATACTACTCTGTAATATTAGCACTATCCATGTGCTTTGCTTATTTTATTGGGAAGAAATGTTTGTATAAGCACTTGGCACAACAATAAGTGTTGATGCAACACGAGAGGTGACCTGGCTGGTCCGCTAACAGTACAAACTACTAAAGTAGGTGATGGATGAACGGACCAAAGACAGACAGCTAGCTAGAGAGATAAGATACTATTTTCAATGGGAAACCAGGAATACGTTTTTTTTTGCACTCACAATGTCGATGACCATCTTGCGCAGTGATTGTCGTTGTTTTTTGGTGAGGTTCTGGAAGATGTCGCAGTTCTCCTCCTGCAGAAGCTTGAAGCCCACGGCCAGGTGGTGGTTCTCCAGCACCGACGCGTCGTTGTACATCAGCGCCAGCTCAGAGTCTGCCGGGAAAGAATCCACACAGCTAGCGTTTATTATGACGAGATTTAAAGGTCATTAAGCTACAGTCAAGCAAATTCTTTTTAAGCGATAATTTTTACTGATTACACACCTTGCGCCCAAGTCTGACGGTGTCCTGGCTAGTCCACTGATATTAACAAACATTAAAAACCATTCAAGTAAAGATGTACATATACTAGTTACGTATTCATACTTAAAACAACAATAAGGAATAAATGTGTGCCGTGTGCTCACGTCGGTATGGAGATTTGTTTGCACAAACAGCACGCAACGTTGTGCAGTAACTTGAGCACTAAAATGGTAGGTGTCCTGGCTGGTCCGCTAAAATCAACTGTTGTCAACCACTGAAGTACAGTGCACCCGGAAAGTATTCATGGCGCCTCACTTCGTCCCCATTTTCTTACATTACAGCTTTATTCCACAATGGAATGTTGCTAAAAAATGCGGTGAATTGATTTTATTTGTTTTTGCAAATTCATTAAAAATAAAAAAATACAAGGAAATCACATGTACTGTGTATTTATAAAAGTGCCACGAAGCTCAAAATTGACCTTATATGTTTCTTCTGGGCGGCACGGTGGGCGACTGGTTAGAGCGTCAGCCTCACAGTTCTGAGGACCCGGGTTCAATCCCCGGCCCCGCCTGTGTGGAGTTTGCATGTTCTCCCCGTGCCTGCGTGGGTTTTCTCCGGGCACTCCGGTTTCCTCCCACATCCCAAAAACATGCATGAATTGGAGACTCTAAATTGCCCGTAGGTGTGAATGTGAGTGCGAATGGTTGTTTGTTTGTGTGTGCCCTGCGATTGGCTGGCAACCAGTTCAGGGTGTACCCCGCCTCCTGCCCGATGACAGCTGGGATAGGCTCCAGCAAGCCCGCGACCCTAGTGAGGAGAACCGGCTCAAAAAATGGATGGATGGATATGTTTCTTCTGATTTTTTTCACATTGTCATTATGGGGTGTTGTGTGTCGACTTTTAAAGATAAAAAGAAAAAAAACCACACATTTTGAAATAAGGATGCAACATAACAAAATGTGAAGTGCTGTGGACATTTTCTGCATGCACTAAGTAACGACGTTTGGATGGTCATAGGGTTGCTCGAAGTCATTTGTAATGGCCGTGCCATTTCATTCAATTCAGCTCCTAAAGCAAGTTGTCCTTTAAGTGACTCTGCTTCGTTTCCCAGAAGAGCTGCGAGCGCCTAATGATGTTGCGTTGGTGCTTAAAAGCGTTATCGACGTTCCACTTTGAACTCTGTCCACCGACTTGCGAGCATGAGGCCGCGTGTCATCACACGTGAAGATGTGCTCGGACACGTGGACATCACGTGTAAACAAAGCGCCTCCTTGATGTCTTCGATCAAACTGTCACAATCCTTATGTATCTGTATATATTCCGTGTCTTATATGTATAAAGTATATATGCATCATGTATCACAGTCCTTTGTCGCTATGTATTTACTTAAGTCACTAAAAGTGAGCTAAAGAACAACAAAAGAATAAGAGACAGACTTTCTGTCTTCAGTTTTACTTGGATTATTCATTGTCATTTTATAAGAAGGCATAGATGAAATTATCTGTCAAATATGTTACCAGCCACCAGGTAGTGCTGTTTTTAATTTTTAGATTTGATACAAAGCAGCGATTAAACTGAAAAATCTAAATAAAATACATCCATCCATCCATTTTCTGACCCGCTTCTCCTCACTAGGGTCGCGGGCGTGCTGGAGCCTATCCCAGCTATCATCGGGCAGGAGGCGGGGTACACCCTGAACTGGTTGCCAGCCAATCGCAGGGCACATATAAACGAACAACCATTTGCACTCACATTCACACCTACGGCCAATTTAGAGTTGTCAGTTAACCTACCATGCATGTTTTTGGGATGTGGGAGGAAACCGGAGTGCCTGGAGAAAACCCACGCAGGCACGGGGAGAACATGCAAACTCTACACAGGCGGGGCCGGGGATTGAATCCCGGTCCACAGAACTGTGAGGCAGAAAATGTAAAAAAAAACATCTATATGTAACTGCAGTATATACATAATTTTAAAACATTTACATGTTTTTTTTCCCATGCATGTATTTTATTTATTTTCTCATGTTAAGAAATATCTAAATTACTGCATTGTTATTAACACATTCACTGCCATTGACGGCTTTCGAAGTCAAATATCCATGTTAACTGGGAAGGCTCGCAGTGAATGATTTAAATAAATCCAATACGAGCCACGAGAGCGTGGAAATATTTTTAATGTACAATTTTGAAAAAAAAAAAATTGTACATTGTTCCCTCACTATATTGCGCTATATCGCTGTTTCAGATTCAGGGAATTGCAGATTTTTCATTCATATTCAAATAATGCATAATTAGCAATGAGATTTTGAGTGTATGCTGTAATTTTTTGTGATAAAACAGTCAAAAAAAAGTACAGTACTACTGTGCATTACTGTATGTTTAGCAGTTTAAACTCCCCCCTCCAGAAAATAAACAGGGACACATTCAACATTGTACAGCGGAACCGGAACTCTAATCATTGCATATGAAAATGGTTAGTCACTCAAATGTGTATTTCGGTCACAGTGTTTGTATGCGTGTATAGGTTTGTTTGTGTGTGTGTGTGTGTGTGTGTGTGTGTGTGTGTGCGCGTACACTTCCACTTCTGAGTAGAGTGCGTGTGAACAAACGTGATGTAGCCGCTAATTTGGCGCCGCTTTTAGACTCACTGGTGTTGATGAGGAACTGGTTTGACACTCCTGGGTGGTCCACGTCATGAATGGCGCTGGCAAAGATGGCGGCCAGGATCTCCAGGTCCGTGAACACTGCCTGCCAGCCAGGGAGGGACAAAGAAGTGAGGGGGGGGGGGGGGGGGGGGAGAATCAGAAATCCACAAGTTAAAAATATAACAAAGTCATGAAGAAAACGGTCTTCATGTTTTGAGGAAAAAGTCAAAATGTTACAAAACTAAAGGCGTAATGTTACATGGAAAAAAGTTACAATGAGTGTGTGTCCTGACCTCGAGCGCAGGCGTGGATAGCAGCACGTGGGTGGACTGGGTGACGTCAGCAGCGTGGATGTTGTTATGGTAGGCCACGTCGCCATGATAGTGGTCCTCTAAGGTCATCAAGTAGGTGATAAAGGTGTCCAGTGGTATTTTAAACGTTTTTAACAAGTCTCGCTCCTGCGACAAACAGCGGAGAAGCCATTAAAATCCAAACGTTTTTTTTTTTAAATCTTGGTTGGGGGGGGTTAAGGAGCGATACCTGGAATATGGTGTACATCATGACTGTCAGTGGCCGATTCCCAGAGAATTCCGAAATCTTAAAAACGTTAAGGCCCCATTTGTTTACATGTTCCAGCTCCTGGTGGAGAATCAAGAGACACACGTACAGGATTTTAGTTCAAATGAAAGTACTACAGTGGCGCCATCTTGTGGCATCTTGGTGTTGTTAGATCAGTGGCATCCAGTTTCGGGTGGGCATTGAACGCCCTACCCGTCGGCACCCACAACCGCCACCCTCACCATCACCGAATGTATTTCAATTGTGTAAAATTGCGTCAGCAACACACCTTTGCACCCCATCGTGTTAGGTTTAGGTTATGTTTTTTTTCCACCCCGTCTGCGTTTGAGATGTCCTATTTTGTTGGCAGTCCTTGAATGCCCCTCGTGCGAGACAGATTAGTAGGTGGAGAAGAGAGAGTGAACGTTTGTTTTTGCTTCTTTCCCGATTCAGCTACGTCTAGTCTACTTTGCGGTTACAATTGACGTGTATCTCGTAACATTTATAATTGTATGTAAATGGCAAAAGGTGAGTTTAATAACTTACAAAAGTGCCCATGCACATATTTGTTTGCCCATATCTGATGTGATGCTGATTGTGCTAGCTAATACTATTGATGAGCCTCATGTGAAGGTGGTTTGTTTGTGTTATAATTCAACTATTGAATACAGTCGCTGATGTAACTTGGGTGCATGATTGTGTGTTCTTTAACTTGAGCAAACCCGTCTGTACCTTGCCACTCTGAACATTTGAATTCCCAGCACCTTTTTATGATCAGATCTGTTTAAGGGCTTTGCCGCCATCTTATGGAATTTCACAATTTACAGCAGGGGCCGGTCCCAATCCTTCGTGAATAATGGGAGTTCACTGTACTGTTAAAAAAATAAAGAAAGCGAGCGAGTGAACCTTGCCCAGCTCGTCCTCGGTCTCCGTCTTGACGCCAAAGCGAGGGATGTTCGAGTTGGTGAGGCTGGACGAGTGCTGCAGCTTCTTCACGCCGCTGATCTGAGACATGGGCTTGTTCTTCTTCTCCTTGTCCTTCTGAGACTGAGGCGACGGCATCTCCACTTCGTGCTGCTTGTCTGCAACGGGCAGAACACAAACACGTCAAAATAGCTCAAAAAAGAAAAAAAGACTAAGATAAACTAGGCCACAATATTATGAGCTTTCAGACCTCATTTAAAGAGAAAAAAGTTGAGTGGCAATGTTATTCTTACATTTAAAAAAGGGCAGTTATGGAATTTAAACTTAACTTTCAGATAAGTCAATGTTTGATGAAAAATTATAAAATTAGACTTAGAAAAGTTATATTTTTATTAATATACGAACTTTATTTTAAGTCAAACAATATGACAATAAAAACATAATTTTACAGAATAAAAATTTTGTTCTGTGAGAAAAGTGTCACAATTCTATGAAAAATGTTCCCATGTTCTAAGAATGTAACTAGACAGTCACAATTTCAGAAAAACTACAATTGAAATTTAGGAGAATATACTTAAAAATAAAGATGGAATAGAAGAAAAAAAAAGAAGAATGATAGTATTTACAAAAAAACCCACGACATTTTCAGAGAAAAAATTCACAATATTATGAGAATAAATATGCAATTTTACGAAAAGGGCCAATGTTAGCAGAAAAAATATGTAATTAATGTAGAAACAAACAAACAAAAAACAGGCAATATTCCAAGAATGTAGATGCAATTTAACAAGAAAAAATATCAAAATATAACCAGATTTAGGTGGTACTTTATGAACAAATTGTTACGAGACAAAAACTTCAAATAATATGAAAATATTGTATGACAAAAAAAAAACCTGATAAAAAGTAACAATGTTACAAAACTAAAGAGGTAAGACAAAAGGCACAATATTAAAAAAAAGTTGAGAAAAAGAGCAACCCAAAAAAACAAAACAAACAAAAAAAAACAACTCCCCATTTTACAAAAAACTACTGTCCATTTGCAATTATATGAAAGAAAGTGTGTTTACCAATCACAATATGTCACTTGTCTGGAAGAAGACCGAATACTTGGCTGGGTTGATGAAAAAAAACTCGACAAAAGTTGACATTTCAAATGGTGACATTGCAATATTGACATATATTGATCAAATATTGCTCACCTAGGAAAGTGCTGGAGATGAACTCAGACACCTGATTCCCAGAGCGACTCATCTCCGACAGGTGAGTCAGTTCCCTGTTCAACATCCTCTTGAACTGCAAACGATACACACATCTTATGTCAGGATCACACTGAGATGCAACATTTACAGTTGAACGCATCTTCCATATCTCTGTTTTGTTCATTTTGTGTCTTGCAAAAACACTCACGACTGTAACGTTTTGATTGAACATTCACTGTTGTTTTATATTCTACATTTGTTCAACTGTTGAGTAAAAATTGTTTTAATATTTTTCCATGTCTATCTTTACTCCGCGTTTATAAAATGTTGAATTACTCCCCAATTTTTATTAGTTTTCGGTACAGATGCTTTAAAACTGTCACTTTTCAAACAATATAAGAAAAATTGCGACAATATCAGTGGGCCAACAATCCAACGCTCGGTGAATTCTGCTTCTCAAAGTTAGCAAGACCCGACATCGAAGGGTCAAAACGTGACGTTGCTGTGAACGCTTGGCCGCCACAAGAGGCTGTAATACTACTACCAACCAATCAGAGGAAAGCTTCCATATTCACGATCCAATTAGAGCAAAGCTTATTCTCTTATCGGATATTAATAAGTAAGTCCAGCCGTCTTTGTTTTGGACCAACTAGATTAGCTTGAGGAAAGGCATCTCGGGCTATAGAAAAAGGATGGATATGCAAAGTTTGGCTTTCGTTACCATGACAACCAGGGCTAAGGCTTGCGATGAAGCTTTGTCACTGTATTTAGCGAATACCGACCCTTTAGCCGCTATATTTAAAAAAATAAAATAAAAATACAAAATAAAATAAAATAAAAACCTTAATTGGAAAGAAATTGGAAGATGACAAAATATTTTCGTGGTTGTTAAATTTCACCTTTGGGGGATGGACAGGCACTCTGGGGATTTTCCATAAAATTTCCCCTTTAAAAAGCTCTCAAAACTGAATTTTACCTAAAGGCCATTTTTTTTATTGGATCCCTTGCGGGTGTACGTAATTTCCTGGCCTGCATTTCCTGTGTCAGTGAGTTTGTGCCCTCTGCCTTATGTCACCCGGGTCTAATTGGAGTGGCAGGAGCTTTTTGATTTGATGGATGGAGAATGCTTGATAACAGAGGATTTTCCAAAATGCTTCCAAAGTACGAGTACCAGTAAATGAAGAAGCCATATTGTGGGAACAAAAAAAAAAAAAAAAAAAAAACTTCTTTCAGGCTAGATGCATTATGTATGCATATTGACGGAGGCACATGAATTGGTATTGATAACTTGCAATAGAGCATTACGGCGTTACTGAATAACACCCACTGCTGTATTTTTTTTCTAAATGGACACAAAAGTTCATGTGAAGAGCACTTTTGTCATTTAAAAAAACCAAAAAACCAAATACAGAAAAACCGATGAATACACATGACTCAAATAAAAAAAATAAAAAATATTAATAATTAAAAAAAAAAAAATATATATATATATATATATATATATATTTATATAGATATGAATGAAAGCAACTGTTTTGTATATTTGTATAGTTACATATTGAAATGTTCTTGAAATAAGAATACAATAATCTAATCTATATAAAGAAAATATATAATACATAGCAAAAAGAAAAAATATATAAAAATGTAAAAAAAAACTCAAATAAAATGTATAAATACTTAAATTAAAATACATGCAAAAAAATTTATAATTTTAATGTATAAGGAAATAAAGAAAAATATTTCCTTCGTCCGCTCCCATTAATCAGGAATTAACAAATACATCTTCAATCAAATATATATATATTTTTTTACAATGAAAAGTAAAATAAAGTAAATTATTATTATATTTTTTTATGGCATTATGAAGCACAAAGCAACGAGATTTTCTTTAAGCTCACAGCCAATGGAAAACACGTATATCCAAATGTTTTTGGTTCTTCTACTTTCATCCCAAATAATAATACAGATCAGTGAAGAAAAGATTATAATTAAATATCCTAAAAGTAAAGTATATTATACTGATGTAGCATTGTTCTAAATGTAATGATAAGAATTCAATATGTGGAAAACATTACAATGTAAAATAAATACAAGAAAAAAATGGTTCAAACATATCAATCAGTGCCCAATAAACGGTGAGAAATCTAGAAATATTGTATTTAGTAATATTTCAACTGACATTACATCTTACCTTAATGTATCCCCAGGACACAGAGAACAAATAATTTGCCTCAGGCATTTTGGAAAAATAAACAAGAGTGAAATCCCCAAAAGAGAAAAGTGTAATGTGTGAAATTCCGAAGGTTAAAGCTAAAGTTCAGAGAGCGTCCTTATGACGCTTCACATCCTGGAAACATCCTACGAGAGACGTCAGGTGGAACGCGACCCGCCTGAAGATCGGACGGGAGCATATCGAGACGTTTGCGCATCCTCATAAGGAAAAAGGGGACGGGTGGCCGCAGGGAGGAGATCGGGAAGCTGCGGAATATTTGTGTCACGGGCTGGCTGTCCTCCTTCCTTGCTGCCTGTCTGCTCGGCTCGGCTGGGTGCGAGTGACACAAGCCTCCCCCGCGACGCGCACAGGCTGCGCCTCACACGACGACAGCCAATCGGCGCGCGGGGCGCGAGCAGATGGCGGGCTCACCCTAGCTTCTGATTGGCTCAGATGGAAGCGGACTTAATGTCACCCACTGTGGGATTGGCTCAAAATTGTGGAAAATATACAGTCCGGCGCCTCCATGCTGGGGCATATGTGAGCATATTCATACGTGCGTGGTCACATGATTTGGTGTTTTCAGTGCAGTGACTAAAGTGATCCAATATTAAAGGAAGTTGAGCTCACACATGTAACACTGAGTCACCTGGATGATGTCAGTCCGCCGGAATAAAGACAAACTCAACAATTAACGGTGTGAAATCAGAGGTGGCAAAAGTACTGACACTTGTACTTATTAGGTAGACGAAGAAATATTAGCCTGCATGGTAAAAGGAGAAGTACTGATTCAAATCCTTACGCAAAAGTAAAAAGTACAGACTCTTAAATGTACTTGAGTGCAAAAGTAAAAGTACAAAACATTGCTTGTTTTCAATTCGCGACCAACTTGTGAATTCACCTATTTAAATTTTTTTCCCCAACCTATCCTCTGTTATTTGCGAAAAAACTCACCTTTTCTCAATTTTTGCGATCTTTCAGGAAACCCTAAGACTGCATTCACACTACAGGTGAATTCCAATTTGCCCATATGTGACATGTATAAAAAAAAAAATATGTCAGCGTGAATGGTACAATTCAGATTTTTTCAAATCCGACCAACGCCTCTATCGTACGTGGATATATATCGGATATGTATCTGATGCCAATGCAGTCTGGATGCTCAGGTCAGGCTTGTCCGATCTATTTGTCATCGAAAGGCAAAAACAATTGTTTGACAAAACAGACATGCACGAAAAGCAATGACGGACAAAGGCGCACAAAACAGTCAGTGGTGAAAACAAGACACTTTGTAGCTGATAAATATAAGAGGGGACTGGTCAGTTCAAGCACAGAGTCCTTCAAATTGCCACAAATGTGTCAGGACGAGTCGCCGATTTGGCTCACTTGTGAGTCTCCTTGAAAAACCCGAATCATAGTATTCACATTTGAATGAAAACTAATCAAAGTATGTATTTCATTTTGAAAAGAGCTGCAGTGCTGTAAACCCACGTAACTTTCTTTGTTTACTTCCACCGCCATATTGACTTACTGTGCATGCGCAGTTCTACCTGAGACGATAATCGTCACTTCATAATCACAGGTATGCAAGATTCATTCAACACGAGGTGGCAGATGATTGACGAGAGCTACGGCTAACTCACAGCTAAGCTAACTGTTTGGCTTTGTAAAGCAGATGATGCTAGCCAGCGTGGATTTACGCATTTTACGGAACCGAGACCGGCTTCAAACAGACAGCGGGGAATCCTGGTTAAAGTAAGTCATTTTATAGAAAGAAAATAAAGTAAAATAAAACTAAAAAAAATGGGCACTGGCTTTTTTTTTTTTTTTCATAATTGTGGTAGAAGCTAATAGTAGTAGCAATGATACCAATAACTAGTAGTAGCCTTCACCTCATCACAAAAGCGCTATGGTAACGAAACCTGAAACCCCATTGGTTCAGCAGTTTACAAGGCAGGTTGAGCGGTGACTTGTTTTTCACAAGATAGGATCGACCCTCAAAAGTAATTAAGTAATGCTGAAAAAAAAAAGCTAAAGAAAAAGAGGGTGAAAGGTGTGCTGTATTTCTTGATCGTTGAGGTATTTTGACAAAAACATGTCATAGATGTATTTTATTCAAGACACCTGGGAACTGTTTTACATTTTGATAAAAAAAAAAAAAAAAAAGAAACAAATACAAAACAAACAATGTCTCCTTTAAAATTAAATGATTAAATGTTTGAATGTAAAGATGATGAATGGGAATATTGTATTTCTGCCTGTCACAACTTGGTCTAAGAACATGTTGAATTGCCAAGAAAATGCTTAATTTTGCCATTAAAAAAAATACTATTTTGGGAGGTAAACAGAACATAATTCAAGTGTATGTGTGTGCATGGTTACTTTCTGGAGGTAAAATGTATTGGAGCGAACACCTCTCTTCTGACTTCACACCATAAACGGTGAGAGTCATTTACAGCTACAGAGAAGCAGATGAGGCCACTGGCTAACTGCCGACACACGTAAATATACTCCCACACCTCTCTCTGTTATGTAATGCACGGCCGTACGTATGGATAGCCGGGGAAGGAGGTGTGGAAAAAAGTATCGGGTACAAATTGCAAAGTGTCACACCCGTCTGAGCCAGGCCCCCCTAAAGCAATTTGTTCACACTGACCAGAAATATCAACTCCTTTCTGAACTACACTTGCACATAGGAAGCTAATGGGATTGGCGCTGAAATAAAGTGTAGTACTTTGGTTTTTACCATATGAAAAAATAAATGCTATACTTGACTCCATGGGCCCTCAGTTAACAGATAGAAGTCCAATAATTAATTGGTTAGTGAATTAAGCAAGAAGTAATACAACTTCACAATTGGAATGAATTATTGTTATTATAAACTGTTTGAAATACACATGCCGATTTGTATTTATTTTAGAAAATAAGTAGTTAACTAATTATAATTACATCAATCACAAACAGTGCAATTTAAAACTACATAATACATAATATAATAATAATAATACATACATACATATACTGAACATTCCTTTACTCATTTTGATAAATATCTAAGTAATTCTAATTGCATCAATTATAAATATAATTTAAAATCTGAATGAATTATTTTAATAAATTGTTTTAAATATGTTTTACAATGTTTTACTTATTTTTGAAAAATAATAAAAATAATAATAAAGAATTGAATGTAAAAATTATAATGAATTATTGTTATAATACTAAAATACAGGCATGAATTGAACATGTATTATTTATTTTGATAAATAATTGGTTAATTAGCGGCACGGTGGGCGACTGGTTAGAGCGTCAGCCTCACAGTTCTGAGGACCCGGGTTTAATCCCCGGCCCCGACTGTGTGGAGTTTGCATGTTCTCCCCGTGCCTGCGTGGGTTTTCTCCGGGCACTCCGGTTTCCTCCCACATCCCAAAAACCATGCATAAATTGGAGACTCTAAATTGCCCGTAGGTGTGACTGTGAGTGCGAATGGTTGTCTGTTTGTATGTGCCCTGCGATTGGCTGGCAACCAGTTCAGGGTGTACCCCGCCTCCTGCCCGATGATAGCTGGGATAGGCTCCAGCACGCCCGCGACCCTAGTGAGGATAAGCGGCTCAGAAAATGGATGGATGGATGGATTGGTTAATTAATTATAATTACAATTAAATTAAAACTTACATTATAAAAATTAAAACAACAACATGACAATGTTTGTATAATAATAATAACAAAATTTTTACAGTCCATGTATGGAACTATTTTTTTAACCTTATCTACAAACAAACAGGGCCATCTGTCCATTTAAAAAATGTAACTTGTCCTTTGAGCACAACTTAAAATAACATTTGAACTATGCTAATAAAGGTTTTCTTCCTCACCACAACAACACCACCTGCTGGATCTGAAGGGTACTCGCACTAAGGAACAGTTATAAAAGCTCCCCCCCAAATAAAAAAAACAAACAAACAATCATTTAACCCACAAATGCTTACAAAATATAAATGACAAAAACAACACTAACTGCTTTCAACCAATGCTACATGCAGCAAATTCTAAAAAAATAAAAAGAGTCCCATTTCCATGGCCCATTGATTAAACAATCCCAGCCAGCGTCCTTGTTCTACTGTACATTATTTGTGGGTGGGAATACTAACAAGACTGACCCACATTAAATAATTAAAATCAAGTTGTTTTTCTGTGAAACGTGTCCTCAGCCACTTGCTGAAAAACTCACCTATCCGTGTTTTTGTGCTCTTTCTGCAACAGCACAAGATGGCGCCAAAGCCCTGACTAATAGGAAAGTTGCAATTGGTATCAAGGAAGTACACTTGTACCTTGACTTAAGAGCGCCCAGACTCACTGAGTTTTTATTAGGTACGAGCTGCTACCTGGTCAATTGTTTACTTTTTGTTGTGAGCCAAGATTTTAGTTATGAATGAGCTTCCGATAGGCCGCTGTTCGAGTCAAGTAAAAAAACAAATGAAGCAACTAAGGTACTGCAGTGCCCTCGCATACGGGCAAGGAGAACCACAGTCACCAATCTCAGCCATTTATTGAACGGGTCAAACAGTTAAACACACAAATGCAAAATGAGAACACTCGCGAGGAGCTGCTGTAGGCCACAACTCACACCCAAACGCTCACACACAGACTAACCGACACCATCTCCTGACGTCACACACTATCTTGTGTCCCTTAAAGGCAAACATCCAACACACAAATACTAAAGTATGTACAGTAATTACAATTTATGAAACTAGTTTATTTCTTTACGTTCTCATTTGTTATGTTTTATTATGTTTTTAAGCAAGAGACTGCTATTTTGGGGGTAAAAACATGCAATGAAAAAATTGTGGTCGTTTTTTACGTTGCATTTCTTTCAAAATCAAATCATCTACGAGCCATTTATTTTTAATGGGACCCGACCTCGGATAAGCGGCAGTAAATGGACGGACGGATGGATGGTAATGTAAGATGAATTTAGTATGATATAAAAGTGGGCGTCACGGTGGCCGCACAACAGCCTCATAGTTCAGAGGTCATGGGTTCGTATCAGGGGTCCGGCCTTCCTGTGTGGAGTTTGTGATTATAATATGCAATTATAAAAAAAAAAAGAGGGAAGGGGGCTCAATTTCTGGAGTTTTTTTTTTTTTTTTCCTTTTTCCACAATTTGTGACAGGACTCTTATTTGCATCATCATCATCAGAGCGAGGTTTAACTGAAACGTGTTGTGTCCGCACTAAAGCGGGAATTTTCACAGGAAGGACAAGGAATGGTTAGGAGTTAGCGATCTCGCATTTAATCAATCAGGAACGGGCGCGTTTTTTTAAGTGAATGCATCAGCGACGACGGGATAGCGGGGGTGCTTGTCGGGCTGTTGCCATGGCAACCAGATATAGTAAAGTCCTGGACGCTAGGTGTTAATAATGGTGGTGGGGGGGGGGGTGCGGCGACAACCACAACACATATTCCAGCATTTGTATGCGCTCGTGTGTGATGCCGGTTGATATCAGTGCTTTTTTTTGTGTGCCTTTGTCTTGCCATTTCCATAACCCACCTACTGCCCCCCTTTTTGTGTGACATCACAAGGTGTGACATCACCGCAGCTGATCAGCATTCAGAGCGTGCCGCGCGCACGCGCACACACACACACACACACACACACACATACACACACACACACACACACACACTGAGCGTGCTCCTTGGCAGCACGATGATGCTATCGCTGGCACGGTAGATGCGACGTGCTGACAATGCTAATAGACGAGCGGGTGTCATTAGTGACGTATGAGGAGAGACGACACGCAGTCAACATAACTGCCGATCGATGTACAGTACACGCGCTTCAAAGTGAGCATAAGGCTCTCAAAGCTTATGCTTATTGTGCCAATGCTAAAGAGCAGTCACATGTTACTGTGCACAAAAAATATTTTTATCATCATGACACTTTTCTCAATTGATTCAAACCATTCCAAATACATTGGAACCACAATTTAACCAAGAAACAACGGACTTCAGATTTAACGGACAGAAAATGGAACTCAAAACGTCCTTTTTTTAAAAGGACAAAGTCCGTTAGTTCCAGAATTGGCCGCTGTTATTTACTGGCGCAATCAACAGACAGCAACTGGTACCCGTATTTCTGGGTTGTGCCGCTGTTGTCAGAGATATGAAGACGAGATCCATTAACCGGCATGCCTACGTTCATATGTATGGCTGCTGTTTACTCGTCGTGTCTCGTCTCTCGAACATTCTATACTGAAAGAAAAATTCATCAAAACACATATTACAAGTAATAAAATACTACGACTACTACTGTGCATTACTGTATGTTGAAGAGTTTAAGAGGTGTTTAATAGTATAGGAAGGGGTTATAAGAGTATGGTAGCGATTTATAGGAGTGTAGGAAATATTAAGAAGAGTCTGGGGAGGTTCCTGCAGCTTTAAAGTATGTATAATAATACGTAGTTGCTACTCCACGGATTTCACCTATTGCGGGATTGGTCCGGAACCTTATCCTCACGATAAATGAGGAATTAATGTACAGTTATTATTATTTTTTTTTTTGTCAAGCCTCTCTCTGTGGCAGCCAATCATAACGGAGGTGGGAAAAGGAAGCACGCTTAACCTCGCCGCTCATGAAAGCGTCGCCTACTCGCCAGGAGCACGCCTTAATCACCCCTCCCAAGCAACAGCGATTGCTGCACTTTCATGGCCGTAATCAGACCATCACAGCAATGTTTCAAGGTAGGTTTAGGTCAAGTTGAATACTTTTTCAACATTTTTACATTTAAAAAAATAATTTACTGAACAGAAAAAAACAGCTTCAACGTAACGGACAAACGGCTTCAACGGACGACCCCCTCCAACCTATTAGTCCGTTAAATCGAGGTTCCACTGTACAGTGAACCCCCATTTATCGCGGGGATACATTCAAAACCAACGCGTCATTCATGAAATCTGCACTAACCAGAGAGAGAAGATTTTATTTTTTTTATTCAAACGTTTGTTGAAATGTACCACAAGATGGCGCCAAATCCCCAAAAGGTAATGGTGTCATGTTAAAGTGTTACTGTAAATCTTGACTTGGGAAAAAAAAAAAAAAAAAAAACGAAAAAGAAAAAAAAACGAAAAAAAACCCCCAAAACTGCCAGGTTTGTGTGTTGGGGAAGAGTCTAGGTTAGCCTGGGTTGTGAGTGGAAGTTACGGCGAGTCTTCGAAACATTTGCTTTTACATGTGCACTTCCGTTGTCTTTTTTTTTATAATTTGATTTTTTTTTTTTTAAATCAAATAATCTGTAAGATATTCATTTTTAAAGGCAATGTTATGAATCAATAAAATTTACAAACTTTAGAGGTATTTTAACTCATCCTTCCACATTTCTCAACCGATTCAAACAATTCCAACTTCAAAGCATTCAGTTCTTCTTCAGTTAACTCAGGACATATATGGAGCTACTTATCATATTTCCCAAATTCCCAATTTTTTTCTTGACCTATTCAACCCATTACTACTTCAAGTCTCAGATACACAAACTTCAAATTCAAACCCAGAATGTCAGAACTGTGAAGTAGATGAGTTAACCATGACCCCACTGTGATGTAATGCAGTTGTTCTCGGCTCAAACTGTCAACAATGTCAAACTTTTTAAAACGTGTTTTAATTTACAATCATAGATTACATTACATACACTATATTTTTATCTACCATTTTATTTCAACTAAGTATCATAAATATTTGTTGAGAAATAATGACAACACACAATAAACCCATGTATTTATAATTTCGGATAATGTATAATCCCCCCCCGATAAACACCATACCTCCAAAACGGATTTTATTTGACTTGATTTCTAAAAAAAAAAAAATCATGCAAACACTATTTTTGTATGGTTTCTAATTTTTTTCATCGAGAAAGCCTTATCAGATTCTAACTTTTAACTTTGGGGAATAAATAAAAAGGTCATGCACCATAGATGCCCGGCCGGCACTCTCTGCGGTTGAGTAAACAAACCCCCGAGGCCACTATATGAAGAACTACAGAACACAAAGATATTTTTGGTTATTCTTACCTTATTGGAGGCCATTTCACTGACTGAGTGTCTGGTCTGCAGCGTCTCCAGCTGGTCCAGGCACCAGTCAAGCTCCTCCAGAGTCTCAGTGGCCAGTTTCTGGTAGGCCTCCTCTGCGGGAACGAGACAGGACGGTAAGGGGTCAGTGAGGGCCCGCTTCAGGGGGCTAGTGGACGGCCCAGGCCCGGGGTCTCCCACCCCACACACGGCTAAGCTGGGATACCCCGAGTAGACACATGGGTGACTCTTCATACTGGATGGTCCAGCTGTTAGGGGTGTGTGTGTGCGTGCGTGCGTGCGTGGGGGTGGGGGGTGGAGTGTCTAGGGAGTAGTGCTTTGGGGTCCCTGTGTCCAAGAACCAAATCCTGGATTACTCCTCTTCTAGGGAAGTCCGTCAGATTCCCTGTCAGCCAGGACAATTAAGGGTGTCCAGATGTTAATGGCTGCTAACAACGATTAGCCATAGAAGTCAGAGAGCGGAGGGCACACGCGCACGCTCACGCCACTTCCTGCCTCAGCCGCTCCAGAATGTCATTCATATGAGAGGTGTAATTCCAGTCATGTAGCAGGATGAGGAGCAGTCTGCTGAGCGAGTCCGGAAGGAGAGAGGATGGAGACACACCGGAGCCGACCGGGGGGCTCACGACCGCCTCGGATCCACGTCGAGGCATCCTGACATGATTACCAAACGCACACGCACGCGCAAACACGCTCACACCCACTACACGTAACACTCGCACATGATGCTACAGCCTCCTGGTGTGCAAATAAAAACATCCATGGTATCCGTGAAGGTAGATTCCTGTGTGCTAGCCCGACAGATGCTGTGTGTGTAAAGGGATGGAGGGGGGTCAGGGTGGGGTGGTGGGGGCTAGGGGGGTGGGCTGCTGTTGCTTCGGCGTCCCTGGTAGTCAAAACGTGCTGTACCTAAAAGCCTGTGAGGACTGCACTGTATGTGGGGAAGGGAGGGCGACAACATATGGACTGGATCATAACCGGAGTGGGAGAGTGGCATGGGAGCTGTTTGCTATATAGCGTGTGTGCGTGCACATCATATATATGATCAGCATACAAATTCATCGAGGAGGATGTAAACAACCAACATGGCGGGGGAGACGATAGATGCCAAAGCCCAGCACTTTTAATGCTATGTGATCCGGAAATGGAAGGGGGAGATACAGTATTAAATTCATGTACGGTAATCCACTGTATACTCTTCACAAATTCACCTATCCCAAGCTATTTGCTAGGAAACTGACCCATCGGCGTTTTATGTACTGTTTCTGAAATGCACAAGATGCTGCCAAAGTCCTATCTAAATGGGGATGTGGTACAATAATTGATGCCAAGGAAGTACGTTGAAGTGATACATACCAACTGAGAGACAAACTTTGTATGTTGGGGCAGTGCTAAGTTTAGCCTGGGTTGTTAGTGGAAGATATAGTTTTCACTGCGTGTGCATTTTCACACGCACTTCCAGTGCATCTTTTCCGAAATCAAACGATCTGTAAGGATAAGGATGTAAAATGCATTTGTAATGTTATGCAATCATAGTTTGTGGTATTTACAGTTTAAACAAATAATATGGACAATTATTAACATTTATAGCGGAGGTGTCAATCATACTTTTTCGCTATTCCCTTGCACATAGATGGAGGTTAGGGTAACTAATTATAATTACTTAATTGTTCTTTTTGTTAGCTTAAAAACTTTTATTTATGGAGGCTGGGGTAACTGTAATTACAATTACTTAATAGTTCTTTTTTAACTAACTGTAACTTAAAAACTTTTAAGAAAATCAAATAAATGTTAATGTAATTTTTATTACAAATATTTGTATTTAATTATTTACAGCAAATAAATAAATTAAATGTTTTATAAGATAATTAAAAAAAAAAATCTATATGAATCTGCCTACACAGCAAAGTAGAAAAATTGGTGACAAGGAAGTATGTTGAAGTGATCCATTTCAACTGAGAGACAAGCTTTGGATGTCAGGGAAGAGACAAGTTTAGTCTGAGTTGTTGCATGTTTACACGCACTCTTTCAAACTCAAATGATCTGTAAGCCATTTAATTTGAAGTGTAATGTCGTAGAATCAGTTTGATATATTAAGCTTTTTTAGGATCCTAGTTTGTGGTGTATTTACATTTTCAATAGCGATTGTCCTCATTAGGGTCGTGAGTGAGTTGAAGCCTATCACAGCGAAATGCGGGCTCAACCAGTCAATCCAGGGTACACACAGACGAACAACAATTCACACTCACACGTATGTACACCTATGCACAATTTCTAATGAACCTAACATGCCTGTTTTGGGAATGCGGGAGGAAGCCCGAGTGCCCTGAGAAAAAAAAACACGTAAGCACTGGGAGAACAAGCGAACAAAATGCCCGAGCAGCGATTCAAACCCCGAACCTCGGAACTGTGAGGCAGATGTGCTAACCAGTAGTCCAGAATGCTGCCGCTCTCATACTACCGCCACTGCAAATCATCGCTTCACAGGCGCTGGCATTTAATCGCCTGTATCTTTCAGGGAACTGTTGACGTTGTATTTACAGACCTGTTGCGGCTTTACACATTCAGATAATTAGATGCATGGTGACAATCGCTTTCAACACAAATTAGCAGCGGGTCAGGGGTGTTACACTGTCCCTGCAGACAGGTGGCGTTCCTCTCGGATACTACTGAAGTCACACAAGATTTGGTTTGAATTGCACATTTCGTCTGACTTTTTAGGCATATTTTTGGTTGAATTCCGAACTGTATGACTTTTGGGGCGTTTGTCTTCGGAGGTTCTGCTGCACACTAAATCACACGATGTCGCCATAATACAGCGTCATTTTCCTCGGGGGTTTTAATGAGACATAACGTCGCTATTGAGGGACATTAGTGTCACTCCGTCCACACAAAGCGTAAACAGGATGGCCGTTCATCATCAACAAGCGCCTATGTCACCACCTATTTTCAACAATATCCTCCTTCTCCCATTTCTGTACTATAATGCTCCTTCCTCTCCCACACTGGTCTTGTCTGTCTGTCCTCTTTCTTCCCCGTTTACCCTCCCTGGCTTGGGTGTCAGCGACTGGGGTGCTACCCTTTCTGACAGCGACTGCACTGACGTCAATGACATTCTTCTCATGCTTAGTGCGACATCAGACACCGGGTGCTCGGAGAGGCCACTCTGCTGCTGCACAGATGCACGGCTGCAGACAAACCACGAAGCGGAGCGGGCGGGCGGGCGAAGCGGGACTGGGAGGGAGCACGAGGGTGAGGGAGCTTGAATCACAGCATGTGGACTAAGGTGTTCAGATGCACCTCTTAATCAATGAATAAATCAAACATTAGTTAGTCTAGACCAGGGTTGGGGAAACCTTTATCGTCAAGCGCCACCTTTGATACTTGAAACACATTTATGGGCCAGGTTATTTGTAGATGAGGTTAAAAAAGAAAAGAGAAGGAAAAACTATTAAAATGTATATGTAAAATATGTAAAACAGTTCTTTTTAACAATAAAATAATTCATTCTCATGTTGTAATATATTATACTAATTTAATCATAAAGTTGAACCAGTCATTTTTGTATTTTGTTTCTAATACATAAAATATGTTTGAAGGTAAGTGCTGAAAATGTGTGCAAAAACTGAGAACAATTTAGTACTGAATTCCTTCACTATCTCAGATGGCCAGATTTTATGGGGGTGGGGCTAAAAGATGGTCGCGCTGACGTCACCAGGGAACAGCATGAGTTGGCCCTCTCTCACTATATACAGTAAATAATGAGCGCAGTCTCAGGCTGTGCGCTGGAATTGCGAGTTACTTGCGACTAATAATAGCTCGGCCTATTTCTAGCAGTTAGCCATCAAGCTATGCCTACAACCCCCCCCCAAAAAGCATCTTCCCTGAAGTGTTTTGTATTATTTGGCTAGCGGGCTTGTGGACCGGCAATGGCTCCGTCCAATCCTCCACAGCCTCGCTCCATACATGCGCCTAGATACACAACAGAGACACAAATGTTTATTGTTTATTACGCTTGCTAGCACGCAACCTAACAAGCTAGCGAGCTAAGGACGTAAAAAGCTCACTCGACCACAGTGGCGCTATCCGAAACGTCAGTGCCTTGCTTGGAGTTGTTGTCTCTGGGTCTCCCCACATAACACAAACAGGGGAAAGTTAACTGTTTATTAATCATAACCACAGTGGCACACGGTTTATTCTCATGGCATTATTATGTTTTGTTATGTTGAACATAGTGACAAGCCAGGGGCATATTACATTCTTAATCATTCATTGCCATTGACGGGTGTAGGATTCAAATATCCACGTTAACACGGAGGACTGGCAGTGAATGAGTTAAATAATCGTATAATTGGCCACAAGGAATTGTGATTGATTGCATGCGTTTCGAAGCGAGCAGAGTGCATTACATGGCTACAACCAGCAGAGGCGCTGTTGATTCAGTCTCGACTACTTTTGCTGTCTAAAGAAGCCCAACATGGCGTCAGCTGCGGTAAATTGCGCTAAATCCACACAAATATTATATATGTATGCATGCCTTGTCTGGTTTACTCCAGCTTTGAGCTAATCTCTCTTCGATAAACTCCCTGTCTTGGCGTTACAGGTCGTCAATACTCTCAAACAATCAAGACCATGACTCACAGCTGTCACAGGTTTATGGTGAGGCCCATAATGGCCGCTAACCAGTATGATTGGGCTCTAAATATAGAGCGGCATCGACAGGCGTCCCATATATTGAAGCAGGTGATTTATCGGAAAGTCGTTCCTGCGAGAAAATAACACTGATGTTGTCATGTACAGATACCGCTCATTTCCATGCATAAATACAAGCACAAGTGAAATATAGATTTGACCATGAATGGTCTATATCAGAGGCACATATAGAAAAGGGTAATATAAAACAAATGTTGTCATGTGGGTCCCACACTTGTCACACTTCCACTGCCATTTTAAATAAAAACAGCCATGTCAAATTACATTTTTAGTGTATGTCACTTAAAGAAATGATGGTGGGTGGTCACAAATGGCACCCAAAGCGTAGTTGGAACACCCCTGGTCTATATTGTGAGATGTTAGGTCAGAGTAGAGCGTATTACCATCAAAGACAGACAACAAATCTCAACAACAACAAAGCTCATGAAGTCCGTAGGTCAGACAGTCTCATATGATATTTTTGACCACACAATGGATGTAATATTGAAATAAGAGACAAACCTGTAAAGGTGGTCTTGGTGATGGGCGGTGGGTTGCACATGGGTGATCTCCTGTTGTGAGAAAACAAACACACGTCAGATTTCCACTAATGTTGTCCGAGGGTGTTTAATTACTCAACTGGAGATGGGGGAGCTCTTTATTTGTACATTGTTGGAATAATATTAAACACGTATTACCCATACATTACAATTAATGTCACGATAACGTGGAGTTAAAATAAAAATAAAAGCGAATATTATGGAAAAACTTATCAAAATGGATTGATGCACACAACATTGTCTACTGGAACGGTTATCCCCACATAACGTAAGGTAAGATCATCTTGAATACTTTGCAGTGAACTCCACGGCCTAATTCATCAGCGAGACTGTTTACATGCTTCGGTAAGTGCTGCTCGTATGGTTAGCAACATAATGATATTGTGCTTAACAGTTAAAATGTTGCTGTGTGAACTATAGCTTCCATAAACTGAGATAATTACACTTACAACATTACATCATAACACATTCAAGCATTCCATTAATCTTAGAGATATGCTTCAGGAGGTGCTGCTGTTTTAGTTAGCAACAGAGTTCAAATGAGCTCAGCAGTTCACTCAAGTCTGCAGTTAATTCTTGATGTGTGAACAATAGCGTCCAGTAACTGAGATAATTACACTTACTACATCGTTTTTTCCCAGATGGGCATTTATTTATTTCATTGGATCACACACCTACCAACTACTTGGGACAAAAGGCTGTTGCTACTGTTGTTGTAGTACTATTGAAGAACAGAAGAGGGCGTGCAAAGCCACATTGTGAGTGAACACAGGGGAGACCAAACAGGTGCATGAAAGGTTTACACAAAGTACAATGGGTGGTGCAAACGTACTTATTAGACGCTCTGTCTTGCTGTAGGTTGGTTAACGCACCAAAGTTATTCCGTACAGTTCTTAGGCTGGCAAGGACCTGAAAGGCAAAAGATGAGATTTTTCCTTTTATTTTTAAAAATTATTTTTGCAAGAGATTTTGTAAATCCTGAACATCAAACGGAGCTGAAAAATCTCACCTGTGCAAATGGTGTTACAATCATGTCGTCACCATGGCTGGAAAACACAAAAAGTGAGACTTTAAAGCAACAGTATGTAAAAGTCTTAAGAACTTCAACAGCTTAACAATAATGTTACATAGGACAATGGCTGCCATGGTGACCCCATGCTTAACTGCTCAAGTGGTCGCAAGCAATATCGGTCGACCAACCAGGACACTTTAAACGTGGCGTTAACACTAGCACATGGGGCTAACAGGACACTGCTTGATGATCAGCTCATGTTTATTTCAACTCAAATGACTACAGCATGGATGAGTTTCATGGGTACATCCATTAGCGTTGTGACTTCTTTCGTTTTTTACTTGTTTCTTTATCATTTAACAGCTGGATTCGTTTCCAGACCAACTCGCCCCCTTCCACCTCAAAAAAAGAAAAGACAAACGTGACACAGAGTGTAGAAAAAACATGTAAAGATGTAATGCAAAAAACAAAACAAAAAACCTTTGAATACCCCCCAAAAAAAAACATTCCTGGCAATTCATTAGTGCATAGTCTACACTCTGCAGTACAATAGTAAACATTTATTTTAAAATCTAAAAAAATGAATTTAGTATAGATTAATTAATCACATTATACTATTATTTATTTTGAACCTAAACCTTTTACTATATACCTCCCAAAGATAGCTGCGATAGGCTCCAGCAGCCCGCGAATCTAGTGAGGATAAGGGGTAAAGAAAATGGAGATATATATGTATATATATATATACACACTAAGAAATCCTATTAAGTTTTTATAACTCTACAATAATAAATACTAAAATAAATAAAAGCAAGTTTTTATTAAATGTATATAAATACAACTTTAAGGTGGGTTAAAAGTTCTAAATATACAACATATTAAAACATACTAAAAATAAAAAAAGATAATTAACAAAATAATAAAAATAAAAATATATATTTTGTATTTCACTTTAGTATGTACCGTAATCCTGTAGCATGTGGACATCTTGTGGAAAAGCACACGACATAAAAAAGGTCAGAGTGAGGGGAAAGTAGGGATGTCAACAAATGAGATGAGTTTCAGTGTCTCTCATGCACTCCATCACATTAACATGTTGACTTCACATCAGCAGCCGCTTAAGGCACTCGTCACTTGTAAGCCGAGTTTCAATATGTGCCGCGGGGCTGTAAGGTGGTGACGCAGTATAAGCTTCACGCACCCCGCTTTCCTATTCTCGAATGCCATTCACGGATTCTGGGAAAAGCCAACAGGATGGGAGGCGAGGGACAGGCCTTTACGCACTCTGCTCCCTCTTGAAAGGAATTTCAACTACAGAGACCGTGAGTCATATGCGCTTGTGCCGCTGACCTCAAAGCTCACGGTCAACATTCCATCATGTGATCGGGTGCCGCACCAACAACACGTAAAACGCACACGTACATGACACGACATGCTGGCTGCTCACACATCGCATGACCCCTGCAATGGTTTGAAACATACACATGACAAGCTATGGTAAATGACTGTGACTTGCAGCATTTTTTTTTTGTCTCCTTTTTTGGAAAACTGACAATTTGTAAGATTCGGACATTATTTACAAACATTAACACTTTTTAATAATACGATTAATGTTACAGTTTCTTAATAGTACAATTCGAACATTCTGACATATTATTATGACTTTTATTTTATACTTTTATTTTTTTATTACTTTTATTTTATACTTTTATTCTGACATGATTCTTGTAAAATTCAATTTTTTTATAATTGATAAAAATCCAAAAAAAAAAAAAAAAAAAAAAAAAAAAATCAGACTTCATCCATTATTCTTGTAATATTACAACTTTTTCTTTTAAACCATAAACTTCTAAAAGTTTTATTTGCTTAATTTTGATATTATTCTAGTAATATTACTCATTTTAATTTGTAGAATTTCAACTTTACGCTTGAAACATTACAAGATTTTAGTTGTACATTTCGACCACGATTCTTGTAATATTCAGACATTTTAATAAAATTCCAACATTAATAGTGTAACATGACAACATTTTAATTGTAAAATTCCAGCATTATTCTTATAAATACATTACATTATAAATACATTAAATAATATATACTATGAACATTTATCCGGCACGGTGGGCGACTGGTTAGAGCGTCAGCCTCACAGTTCTGAGGGCCCGGGTTCAATCCCTGGCCCCGTCTGTGTGAAGATTGCATGTTCTCCCCGTGCCTGCGTGGGTTTTCTCCGGGCACTCCGGTTTCCTCCCACATCCCAAAAAGATGCATGAATTGGAGACTCTAAATTGCCTGTAGGTGTGTGAATGTGAGTGCAAATGGTTGTTTGTTTGTATGTGCCCTGCGATTGGCTGGCAATGACACACATACACCATAACACATATTACCACATTCATTTGGGAGATTCCAAGTGTGTTTTTGCAAAATGTAGCAGGGTTTTTCGTAAGATTTGTATGTGGCCTGTGATTGGCTGGCAACCAGTTCAGGGTGTACCCCGCCTCCTGCCCGATGATAGCTGGGATAGGCAGCACGCCCGCGACCCTAGTGAAGAGAAGCAGTTCAGAAAATGGATGGATGGATGAATATTTATAAGATTTTATTTTTTAAGTCATAATTTTGGCCTTAATCTTGTAACATGACATTTTTTTTCTTGGAATATTACGACTTCTTAACAGTAAAATGCAGACATTTTCTTGTAATATTGCAAACTCTTTTTCAGTATTGTATCATCTTTTCCAGTTATTCCAGGTAATGTTATTTTTAGAAACACAAAATCTAAATACCTATTTTTAAATAATACAGTAATACTATGATTTAAAATTTGGAAGGATTATTTGCCAATTAATTAAAAATATGCTGAATATTTGTATGAAGAAAGTTGGGGCTATTTTAGGATTCTGTCTACCAAATAGTGTATACTGAAATAGTGTCATATGACGACTAATATGCCATGTAAAAAAGCAGCAGAAATTGTGGCTAAGTGTCTCAGGTTAATGCAGGTCATTACTTTTCATCCATTCATTGCCCCTGCCCCCCCGTCTTCTCTTTCATCCTCGATCGAGGGGGTAAATTTTCAGCCAATAATTCAATTTCCTGTACGACTGGTTCATGTAACTGGATAACAGGGGAGGCGCATGCTATCAATATACGAAGGAGACATTGTCAATCAAAAGTGAGCTTTATTATCTTGGTCAAGAATGAATTTTCGACACTCGGATTTGTTGGTGTAGGAGTTGTGAGTCGATAAAGAGCAGCGTGTCAACGGCGGGCGTTAAAGCAGAAATTTAAGATACTTCACTGCACACCCTGTGCACTATATGTGATAAGAATAGATGTGACAACATTCGGCGAGGTGTTGGTCATGCACACTTCCCTCCAAAGCTCATGTGGCAGCTTTATGACCTGTGCTGATAAACATCCAGCTGTGACGCTCAGACAGGCAAAAAAAAAAAAAAAAAAAAAAAAAAAAAAAAAAAAGTCTAAAAATAGAATAAAAAGCTTACAGTGGAAGAGGGGAACACAGAGGTAGGTTTTTTTTTTTTTTTTTTTAAATGGCCAGAAGAACTCACATGTCGCTGGCGATGGAGGAGTTTCGAGACATGGACTTGGGCGAGAGGTCGTAGTCGCTGTCCGAGCGGTACAGGAACGACTCCCTCCTCTGGCTGTGGACGAAGTTGGCCTGCAGGATGAGACCCGATCCCGGACTGGCCATCGGGTCCAGCGGGCTGCGACCTGATGAAGTTCCATTGTCCACGTCGAAACTGCGCAAAAAGGAGAAAGACAACAATAAATGTTAACGGAGTGATGCATAGTTATAGTCAACGCTGGCACATGCCAAACAATGCTGATTTAGATCAGAACCTAATTACTATTCTGTATACAGTGAGTACTACACTGATACTTTCCAAACCCACTTGTACTACTGCATATGAAATTCCAATATATAGAGATACCATATAAAACTTTTTTGAATAACTTTACCTATCCAACTTGCTTTAAACACAATTAAACTTAAACTTGACAGGTTGGCTCAAGCGATGGCGAGTCTGCGTGTGAGTGTGTGGACGTAATCTGTGGCCGACAGCAGCTCCTGCGTGAGTGTGCTCATTATGTTTGTGTTTTGTTTTCCCAGCGTTCAAATAAATGGCTAAAAAATGGCTTCCCACATGCAAGGGCCTTACAGATTTCTGGTTCTGAAAGGTGATTTGTCTACATGTGCGCTGCTATTGGCCAATGACCAGTCCAAGAGGTGATCCGCCTCTCTCGCTCAAAGTCAGCTGGGATAGGCTGCGGCTCACCCTCAAACCTAATGATGTCAAGCGCAACAGAAAATGGATGGATACTGTTTACGTGCCACGGTAGATGCTGCTGTTTTGGTTAGCATCGGCCCGGGCTCTATTACTGAATGTCGTGTAAACAATAAAGACCAAAATTCAATGACCCAATAGGGTAGGGCTAGGCAAAATATGCCATGGGGGCCACATGTGGCCTGATGTGTCCTCATTTCCCTTTTCAAGACTCCTTTAAATTTATTGTATTGATTCAGTAGTTTTTTTTCTTTTAAATAAAATTTGTCAAAATGCATTAATTTAATAATTCCTCTAATTAATATATGGTCGATAGCAAAATAAAAATTTGTAAACAAATGTAATTTTTTTTCTTTGCTTCATTCATTATAATTCAATGAAATACAAATAACACAAATTGTAATAAACATTTTTATATATTAAAATGAAGCATTAAAAATACAGCATCTATAACTATTTTTCATAAAAATGTTTTAAACTTATTTTTTTTTTAAATGGCCTGGCCCATCTGTCTGTTTTAGAAAAACTAATAATAATGTGGCCCTTGAGCACAAATGTTTGGACCAGCCCTGCACTGCACTGGCGGATACCACTGACTCACAGTTCAAACAGCCAATGTTTGCCCCCTCTGCAACATCATCACTAGTACCTTAGTCTCTGGATAAATTGCTGTCAGCCCTGCCGGTGACTCCCACCCGTGTCACAACAGAGATCTGCGGCTGTGCCAGTGCCGCTGAGCTGCTATCCCATAATCCCGTCTGGTCGTGAGGGGGTATCCCGTGATGCGCAGCAATGACGTTGCCCCCCGTACATAATCATCATCCTCATTATGGATAAGGGCACGTCTTAACCCGGCGTGACGTACTTTGGAGTGTGTGCGCTACACAATGACGTCGGCCGACGTGTTGAGGCATGCGGTACACACGTGGAAGCTTGGAGCGGGCAACAAAGATATACTGTGGGCACATGAATTGTTCTTCATCACAACAGATTCATACCTTCACTTAATTATGAAATTAGGTATATATTACTTAATTTCAACAAAATTATCTGCCAACACAACAGAAACGTTTCACTTGGCAAGATTTCTTAAAACAGTATGTCTTAAAACTAGTCCATTTAAGGTATTTATTTTAAGCTAAACTTACTCGTAATAAAATGTCGCTAAGAAGTTATAATGCCTTATCAAGGAAGAAAAATCATTGAGGCAAGCAAAATGTTCTTGCACCAAAAAAAAAAAAAAAAAAAAAAAAAACTGCCTGCTGAAGAAGAGACATATTTGCAAGCATGACAAGCTTACAGTATTTTGCATCAATTTGAGCAGTGTTTTAGACAGGATTTACACTATTCAAGTAATGGGCTTCTTAAAAATGTTTTTAAATAAATAAGCACACACACGAAGCAACACCTAATTATTCATAAATACCAACCTCCTGCTAATATCTACATTCATTATGATTCACGCATTCACTGAAAAAGAAATAAAATGTAAAAAAAAAAAAAATTGTGAACATTGATAGCTTTCAATGTTAACAAAAGCAATCTTGTGGCTTATGGATAAATAAATGGGGAATATGAGGACATTTTCCCTCCAATATCCGCGATAGGAAATAATATTTCTAATGTCATTATTCCCCATTTTACAAGATTAAACTTTTTACACTGAAACAACTACAGTTACCTTCATTAACTAACATTTTGACATTCTTCACTATCATACAAGTGTAAAAATTGATAAAGACGTAATGAAAGTAGCTAGTCATGACATATGACAAACACGTGATGGTGATTAGCAGTGATTACATTTTTTTTTTTTTTTACATTCTTAACTCATTCACTGCCAGCCTTCCCAGTAAACATGGATATTTGACTTCTAAAGCCATCGATGGCAGTGAATGTGTAAAAACACAAACTCTAAAAACAACTAAATATGGTATAACAAAGCTCGCCAAAGTCACATACACACGGGACATGGCAGCCCCCCCCCCCCCATCAACACTGGACTCGCACCCTCTGTTGTCTGGGTAGCAGCAGCTAAGTGAGTGTCAGCTTTGGCTGCTGAGGAAAGGGCAATCGAATTGTCCTCTCTCTAACACTCACATTCTCACACATACACGCACACACAGCCAGTATGACTCCAGTAACTCACTATTTGTGTTGATAGGACTTGTCCCAGACATATCACCCGCGTTTCTGTGTCAGATTCCTCTCACCTCCACACTCCAAATATAGTATTAGGGCAGGGAAATAATATAAAACCAGACAAACACCCTTCACATCGCTTAAAAAAAGTTGGCATTTTTATCCCTTTTTGTCAGCAATGTTGCTGTTCCGTATCAATGCCAATGACACAGAATGGGGACAAAAAGTCAAAGTCAGTTTTATTGTCAACCCTTCACATGTACTAGACATACAAGAAATCGAAATTGCATTTCACATGATACAAGATTTGTAAGGTTATTATTATTATTATGACCTAAATATTTTGTGCCTTATGAGGTCGTATCAGAAACCTCTTTGACCCTGCCTGTAAAAGCCTGGCATTTTTCCATTTACCAACTCATGCCACAATTCTGTCTAGACATAACTATCAGGAATTCCAGGATATCATCGATCCGAAAAGTTCTGTCTTCGGAGTTAGTATCAGAAGCCCCTTTGTGTCACTATTTTGTATAAACAGCACAGACAAGGAATGTGTAGACAAAGCCGACCCTACAATTTTCTGCCTTTGGGGGAAGTAACGGAAGCCCCCTGTAATTTACAATGACGATAAAATCGGACATTTTTCGGCTATTTCTCTGTGGCAATTTTCCACAATGGGGGTAGGATCGTAAGCTCTTTTACATGCCATCACTGCCTGTGACTCTTTTTTCCCCCCTGACTTTTTACACATTGATGATCTATATAAAAATGGCAAACCGGAATTGGGGTAAGATGTCGACCTCGCAATATGATTCAGCTTTATGATGTAATATCTGAAAACCCTTTACAAGGCCTATAAAATTCTTCCACTTTTTCTCCATGGCAATTTCTGCCTACGAAGGTAGTGTCAGAAGCCCCCTTTACCCTCCCTGTACAAGACGGCATCACTACATGTAAAAGTCGTCTTTTTTTTTTGCTCTGTGCAAACGGTACTAACCAGAATGGAGGTACGATTTCAACCTGGAAATTTTCTGCTTGGTAATGTGGCATCAGAACCCCCCTTCTACAGTGCCTGTAGAATCTGGCATTATTCTGCTTATTAAACGCATTGATCGGACAATTTTCTGCTGTCAAAGGTAGTATCAGAAGTCAGACTTCACGTGTAAAAGTCACTTTCCCCCCCCATGTCCTCTTCCTGTATAAAATGGCACTGTTTTTGTTTTTATGTAGCGCATGTAGTGTGTTCATTCATGCGTGTGTGAGGTAAACGACACGCCCTCACTGGGAATGTCTTGTTGACGTATTGCACCAGCTCTGACGTCACACGCATGGGATGGTCTTCTTTTTTTCTCCCCTCTGACACAAAGCTCTGAGACATTTCCCAACAAGGAGCGACTTTAATCGCCTGGGAAGGAAATCTTTGCCGAGTCAGCAAATTCCAGATCGGCCTTTAATCTGCCTTTGCGAGACGGCAAACTGTCGCAGTCATTTCCAAGAGGACAGTAACCATGTCCAAAAATGGAATATCAGGTTACAAAAGCCCATACATAGCGAACGCAGCGGACACCCCGCAGTAACAATGTTTCCCACGCGATTCAAATTGCGTGCTTGAATGTCAGGAAACTTGGGTGAAATTGACTCCTCCACACACTCCACAAACAGTGTGAGATGAAGATCACCGGACACAATTTTAGATAAACTTTCATGAGAACCAACAGAAGAAGAAAATCTGCGTTCAAGACGCTATCGGAGGTATTCACTTGTCGTTTGAAGTGCAAAGTTTTTCCACCACGTGATTTACGGTATTTGCATGAGAGTGCTAGCAGTGAGTACGATGCAGTACACTGCTACACCACTGCAAACTACTATCAGACTTTAGGGTGTAAAACTACACTATGTATTGGTATCTGTAATTTTCTCGTACAGAACATTTAGTACGGTACAGAGGTGGATGGAGTTCACACACACAACAAATGTGGCTCTATGGTGGGAAAAGTATGGCCCACTCTGTATTTTTTAATCCAGCCCGCCAAGCATTTTCGTTAATAACAGTACTGTCATATTTGTTGGAATAATTCAGTTCAATAAAATTGGCTAATTAAAATGTATTCATTTAACTATTTTATTTTGAAATCCATTTATCTCATTCAATAATTGTGTTATTATAAATACTAAAAAAAAAAAACTGTATAATGTTTTTTTAAACTTATACTTAGCATTTTGTGTTATTTAGTAGTATTATTGAAGTACTTACAGTAATATTAATTACATTAATTACACATAATACAAACATAAAAACTTGAATAAATTATTGTAGTGTTGAAATGACATTTTCCCTTCATCTGTGAATGAACCGGCCCATCTGTCTGTTTTAAAAATCAAATGTGGACCTTGAGGACGAACGTTTGCCCATCCCGCTTTAGCTGCAAATCAACTGTAAACAAACACAATGCAGTTCAGCGGATGTCGAAGCTAGCCAATATGTTTTTGCAATATGTGGGGGGGAGCGGGGGAATAACTAGCGTGGTGCAAACTAACATTTCCAGTGGCACTTAAACAGCCTCGACTGGGCTCCTCCGATGCAACCAAATCAATATTCAATGCCATTAGTGTTTTATAGCACAATTGTTCACACTGTTGGACTTGTCTGCATTATAAATTTCCTCAAAAGAAAACTATTGATTCTTTATTTTGAGACTTTCATTTATTGGAGAATTTATTGCCAGCAATTTGCCATTTTAATCATTTGAATGTCATTAAACCTGTTCCCTCTTTACACAAAAGATAAGCAGCTTTGTTTGTCCCGTGAGCTTAAAACCAAAGTAACGAACAGTCATTTTTGTCGTACTATAGCACCCATAATAAACACATTTTATAAATGGGAATGACACTTATATTGGCTCTCATTGCACGGTAAGGTGTACTTATTGTACTTAAACACACGTCCCTTATTTAAACACAAACACCATTGATCACATTCACGGTGAGGAAATTAGCATACAAGTAAAGAGGAGCCAATCGTGTCGTCTCGCTCTAGTCTTGTTCCGTCAGACGGAGCGTAAAAACTATCAACACTCGCTGCTCTTGGTGTGGAAGGTGACTGTCAACGCTCCATTCAGATGAGCCATTAAGTCGTGACACACATGCAAATAAAGGTCACGCACTCAACCAGTTCTGCTAGTTGGTCACTCGGAATCTAAAGACTCCGATCCGACTAATAGAAAACAGGCCCTGCGCGCATGTGAATGCATCATCGCTCAGTCGGCTGACTACAGACAAAAGACCAGATGTATGCACTTCAAGTGAAAGTCAGACATCCCCATTCTTCCGAGCTTAATCTCGGCATGTTTTGCTCCTGCTTTCAAAGAATCAGACTCAGAATCAGAATCATTTTTATTTGCCAAGTATGTCCAAAAACCACACAAGGAATTTGTCTCCGGTAGCTGGAGCCACTCTAGTACGACAACAGACAGTCAATTGACACAGAACACTTTTGAGACATAAAGACATTGAGAAAAATAATATGATTTGATAAGAGTTTGAGGTTAGGATTAGGAAACTGCAAAAAAAAAGGTTAATAAGCGGGATGCGAGGTTGAGTATTTTGTCATGCCATCATTTAAAAGTGGTCAGTGTCAGCTTCAGGCTATTTACAATTTTGTAATCTCGATGAATAAACCCGAAACATCATGTACAAGTTCAGCGAGCATCAAATGTAGGGTCGGGCATCGTTTTAATTTGAGCGATTCCGGTTCCTCATTTCGATTCGTGTTCCAAACGATTCTCGATTCAGATTCTTTTCGGGGGCTGTGTCAAATTTTATTTGCATGGTTTAAATGAAGGGTGTCAAAATAATGAACATCCATTTTCTTACCAGCCCACAGCATAGACTAAAATGAATATTTGACTCGAGGTTCTTTATAACCAGTATCAGTATCAAATCTGTGAACTAAAAAGCAATGTGTGTGGAACTAACCCAATTGACTTAATATTCATTAATTAATGTTTCAGCGAAAGGTTAAATATAGCATTGTTAAAATAGTTATTTGGGATTGTTTTATCACGTCAAATGGTTTATATGTGCAAGGTTTAACGTGACTTCCTGTTTTAAGCTTGTAGTCTTTTATTTTGAAGGGTATGCACCGGAACTCAGCATTTTGGCACAAAAAGTAACTTGATACGACACCGGTGAATTTTGAAAACGAAAGTTAACCGAGACGGCAAAGAAAAAGAGTAATGAATGGAATTGATTCCTTTACCGATGAGGCACAAGGTTAGTGTTTATGTGGATTGTGTCCCTATTCCTTGTGATGTAAAGTTGCTAGTTTGACATTTGGTGAAGTTTTAGCTCAATGTTAAGCTTTTTTTTTTTTTTCTGTCAACGGCTCTTACATTGGTTTGAAGACTAAAATAAACACAAAATAACATCAGTGCAAACGTGCAACCAACCGATTAACTTGTTAGCTGCCTCATTGTTGGCATAGATGGATTTTATTGTTTATTGTTTAATTGGCTTAACTGAAGTGCTGTGCAGTGTAGGCTGAGGCTCGGAGCGGGAGGGAGCACGTCACTTCTACATATGGGAGTAAGCCTCCTTTGCACAATATAATCTTATTCCAAGTGTTACGCTATGGCGACTGGTCATTTATTTTAACAAAGTTAAGACGCACTTTTGCCGTTGACAACAAGCACGTCTTCGTGCGCGTTCTTCGTTGGTTTTCGCCACTTTCTTCTTCGGGGTTGGCGGACTGTAGGCATCGAAACTGGGAACTGAAATTTTTTAATTTGAATGATTCCGGGAGAACCGGAAGGTTAGAACCGGTTTCAATCGGTTCTCGATTTTCGATGCACAACCCTAATGAAATGATCAACTCTGTGCATGCATTTCTTTTTCACTACAATTTCTTTTTCTCAAATGAAAGAAGAATGTGAAAAAAGAGGATGAATGTACACCGGAGCGTAAGAGGACTCTAAGGTATTCCGCTTCAAAAGAGTACTGTGTGAAACTTAAAACCAGGCAGCATTGAACGCATTAATCAAAAAAAGACAGACGAAAGAACAGACAAAACAATGGAAAAGAATGAGTGACTCCTGTATTTACTTCTCAGCATGTCACCAACAGAAAAGTATTTCATCCAAGAGGAGACTAAGGGCCACTTTTGATTGGTATTTTTTTTTTTTTTTTTTTTTTTAAACAAGAGAAGAATATACACCACACAATAAGATGTCTTTGGAGTGCCTGGCAGCCATTCGGTGGGAAATTAAATCTTTTGTTTAACTACCAAGTTCTGAAAATTTGCCTGTGAGTGAGCCATTCTGAATTTTGTCGTGTTGTGATGTTACAATTTGGCTAATTTACATAATAACCACCCCATCTACACTCATGACATGATCAGCTAGGCTGGGTGAAGCTGGGCAGAAACCCCCACATCCCACACAGATGCTACACCCCTGCTATCATGTCAAAGCCTAAAGGTAAGCAGAGCTGCGTTGAGTTTTGTTGGTTGCGGAGATTAAATTAACTGTTTTAAATTGTTTGTGTGGGGGGGAGGGGGGGACACACACACCATAATGTCTACTTTGAGGGAACAACTGCAACAAATTGGAAGGTTGACCAGCTTTCGACCTTTGTGGTTCCACTGTACTATGCAATTCCAAGTAAATCAAACATCAGCTCTGTTGTGGTAATGAGGCAGGAGGTGTGGCACACACCACCCTAGGGTGACGGATACAAATTCTAAACGCACACGAGCACTAAGAACCCACGTGGAGTCAAGCACATCGCTTTGTGTTTGTCTTATCCGAACACACAAAGCCAAACTATCTCCCACACCCATCAGCGCTATTTGCACATCTCGTGTGAATATTAAGCTATAACAAAAGCGCTAAGGAAAGGACATTGATAAAGACAGGAGATAAGAAAAGAGGCATTCTCCTCTCTCCTGTACGAATGCAGAGAGGATTCAGAGATTTATTTCCAGCGCTGTCTGACGGTGTGACAGTGGAAGAGCATATTTACTGGGCTACCCCCTCCCGGGCCTGGAAGCGTCACGAGGACAGTTTGTCAAAGGGAAATGAGAGCTGACAGCCAAGGACGAGTCGAGACAGGACGAGGGCAGGGCAGGTTGCGCCTCGGGCTGCATCTTTGTTTATCTGCTGTACCGAAGAGACGAGAGAAGGATTACTACTTCCTGGTAGGACAAATGACGACGGTGTGGACCAGAGACGGTTTAAACCTCAGGTCTTGCCTAAGGTCATATGGGGATGCCACTGAAAAAAGAAACTTGGATACTACGGAAGCCCGTCTATTTTCTATAGGACTTTGGCCTCATTAGGGTCGCAGGTGAGCTGGAGCCTTTACAAGCTGACCTTGGGTGGGAGGCAGGCATCCCGAACTAGTCGGCAGTTAATCAGAGAGGCAAAAAAACAAACAAACAAACAAACAAACAAACAAAAAACAGTCAAATACACATTCAGACCTTTGGACAATTTAGTCTTCATGAACCCAACGTGTTTTTGGAACGTTGGGGGAAACAGGAGAACATGTAAGCTCCACTCTGGAGGGGCCGACATTCGAACCAAAAACCTCTCCAACACAGTTCACTGTCATGGTGCCGCTTGCTATTGAAGGTTAGTTAATAAATATTCATGTTTAGATGCTTTTTTTTTTTTTTATTGAACTATGAAGTCTATTTTGGGAATTAAGGCCAATTCATCATAAACCAGATGATGACAATTGGGGTTGAGGTCAAATGATTAATCGATTGATCGAAGTGTCTCTATGTTAAAATTCGTCAAACTCGGGCTGGGTGAAAAAAAAATATATAAATAAATAATCAAATGAAAGTGAAGTCGACTTAAAAAATAGGTCGACACGTAATTTGTAACTCGAAGTTCCGCCCGGAACCATGTTTGTGCCGCCGGAAATGTTTCACAATTCACATTTATTGCTCCGCGATTGGCTGGCGACCAGTTCAGGGTGTACCCCACCTCTCGCCCGAAGATAAGCTGGGATAGGCTCCAGCACGCCCGCGACCCTTGTGAGGATAGGCGGTTCAGAAAATGGATAGATGGATGGAATTCCCATTTATTGCAGAACGTTGCCAAAAACGACAATAGGAACATCTGTAAGTGATTTTTTAAGACACTATTAGATGTGTCTTCTTCTTTTCCTTTTGGCTTGTCCCTTTAGGGTTCGCCACAGCGCGTCATCCTTTTCCATGTAAGCCTATCTCCTACATCCTCCTCTCGTACACCAACTGCCCTCAGGTCTTCCCTCATGACATCCATCAACCTTCTCTATGGTCTTCCTCTAGCTCTCTTGCCTGGCAGATCTATCCTCATCATCCTTCTACCAATACACTCACTATTTATCCTCTGGATGTGTCCAAACCATCGAAGTCTGCTCTCTCTAACTTTGTCTCCAAAACATCGAACCTTGGCTGTCCTTCTGATGAGCTCATTTCTAATTTTATCCAACCTGGTCACTCCGAGAGTGAACTTCAACATCTTCATTTCCGCCACCTCCAGCTCTGCTTCCTGTTGTCTCTTCAGTGCCACTGTCTCTAATTTGTACATCATGGCTGGCCACACCACTGTTTTATAAACTTTGCCCTTCATCCTTGCAGAGACTATTCTGTCACATAACACAGCTGATACCTTCTTTCACCTGTTCCAACCTGCTTGGACCAGTTTCTTCACTTCCTGACCACACTCACCATTGCTCTGGACGGTTGACCCCATGTATTTAATGTCATCCACCCTTGCTATCTCTTCTCCCTGTAGCCTCACTCTTCCCCCACCACCTCTCTCATTTATGCACATATATTCTGTTTTACTTCGGCTAATCTTCATTCCTCTGCTTTCCAGTGCATGCCTCCATCTTTCTAACTGTTCCTCCACCTGCTCCCTGCTTTCACTGCAGATCACAATGTCATCTGCAAACATCATGGTCCACGGGGATTCCAGTCTAACCTCATCTGTCAGCCTATTCATCACCACTGCAAACAGGAAGGGGCTCAGGGCTGATCTCTGATGCAGTCCCACCTACACCTTAAATTCGTCTGTCACACCTACAGCCCACCTCACCACTGTTCTGCTGCCTTCGTACATGTCCTGTATTATTTTAACATACTTCTCTGCCACTCCAGACGTCCGCATGCAGTACCACAGTTCCTCTCTGGGTACTCTGTCATAGGCTTTCTCTAGATCTACAAAGACAACATGTAGCTCCTTCTGACCTCTGTACTTTTCCATCAACATGCTCAAGGCAAATAATGCATCTGTGGTACTATTTCTAGGCATGAAACCATACTGTTGCTCGCAAATATTCACTTCTGTCCTGAGTCTAGCCTCCACTACTCTTTCCCATAACTTCATTGTGTGGATCATCAACTTTATTCCTCTATAGTTCCTACAGCTCTGCACATCACCCTTGTTCTTAAAAATGGGCACCAGCACACTTTTTCTCCATACCTCAGGCATCTTCTCACGTGCTAGAATTCTATTGAACAAGCTGGTCAAAAACTCCACAGCCACCTCTCCTAGATGCTTCCATACCTCCACAGGAATGTCATCAGGACCAACTGCCTTTCCATTTTTCATCCTCTTTAATGCCTTTCTAACTTCCCCCTTACTAATCATTGCCACTTCCTGATCCACCACACTTGCCTCTTCTACTCTCCCTTCTCTCTCATTTTCCTCATTCATCAACTCCTCGAAGTATTCCTTCCATCTATCCAGCACACTACTGGCACCAGTCAACATATTTCCATCTCTATCCTTAATCACCCTAACCTGCTGCACATCCTTGCCATCTATATCCCTCTGTCTGGCCAACCTGTATAGATCCCTTTCTCCTTCTTTAGTGTCCAACCTGGGACACATGTCATCATATGCCTCTTGTTTGGCCTTTGCCACCTTTATAAATAAAGATGATTCTGATTCTACCTTTGCCCTATGTCACATCTCAATGTATTCCTTTCGCCTCTCCTCGGTCCACTCAGTGCCCCACTTCTTCTTAGCTAACCTTTTTCCTTGTATGATTTCCTGTATTGTGAGGTTCCACCACCAAGTCTCCTTCTCCCCTTACCTGCCAGAAGATACACCAAGTACTCTCCTGCCTGCCTCTCTGATCACCTTGGCTGCAGTGGTCCAGTCTTGTAGAACCTCCTCCTGTCCACCGAGAGCCTGTCTCACCTCTTCCCGAAAAGCTGCACAACACTCGTCCTGTCTCAGTTTCCACCACATGGTTCTCTGATCCGCCTTTGTCTTCCCAATCTTCCTCCCCACCCCTAGAGTCATCTTACACACCACCATCCTATGCTGTCTCGCCACACTCTCCCCTACCACTACCTTGCAATCGGTAACCTCCTTCAGATTACATCGTCTGCACAAGATGTAATCCACCTGCATGGTTCTACCTCCGCCACTAATCATATTATACATAACACCCTCAATTTCAAGTTTCAGCCTCATCACTCGATCTGATACTCTTTTCACCTCCAAGACATTCTTAGCCAACTCTTCTTTTAAAATAACCCCGACTCCATTTCTCTTCCCATCTCCACCATGGTAAAATAATTTAAACCCTGCCCCTAAACTTCTTGCCTTACTGACTTTCCACATGGTCTCCTGGACACACAATATATCAACCTTTCTCCTAATCATCATGTCAACCAACTCCTGAGATTTAAGTCGGACTCGTTTCCGGTGAGAGTTGGATTCCGCCAAGGCTGCCCTTTGTCACCGATTCTGTTCATAACTTTTATGGACAGAATTTCTAGGCGCAGCCGAGGCGTAGCGGGGGTCCAGTTTGGTGGCCTCAGTATTGCATCTCTGATTTTTGCAGATGATGTGGTTCTTTTGACTTCATCAAGCCGTGACCTCCAACTCTCACTGGAGCAGTTCGCAGCTGAGTGTGAAGCGGCTGGGATGACAATCAGCACCTCCAAATCTGAGACCATGGTCCTCAGTCGGAAAAGGGTCTCCAGGTCGGGGATAAGATCCTGCCCCAAGTGGAGGAGTTCAAGTATCTTGGGGTCTTGTTCACTTGTTCTACTGCAGATTTGAAAAGGACAGTTTTCTTTTCCGCAGACCTGTTCTCTTGCCTACCAAGCGAACAGGTCTGTGGATGATGCAGTCAACATGGGACTGCACTTCATCCTAGAACACCTCGACAGTGCAGGGACCTACGCGAGGATCCTGTTCGTGGACTTCAGCTCAGCGTTCAACACCATCATCCATGAACTCCTTTCATCCAAGCTTCTCCAACTCAGCGTCTCACCTGCCATCTGCCAGTGGATTTACATCTTTCTGACGGGCAGGACACAGCAGGTCAGGCTGGGGGAGGCCACTTTATCCACACGCAGCATCAGCACTGGGGCGCCCCAAGGTTGTGTCCTCTCTCCGCTGCTCTTCTCGCTCTACACGAACGACTGCACCTCAGCACACCCGACTGTCAAACTCCTGAAGTTTGCAGATGACACCACGGTCATCGGCCTCATCGAGGACGTTGACGAGTGTGCATATTGACAGGAAGCGGAGCGGCTGGAGCTGTGGTGCGGCCGACACAACCTGGAGCTGAACACGCTCAAGACTGTAGAGATGATCGTGGACTTCAGGAGGCATCCTTCGCCACAGCTGCCCCTCACGTTGTCCAGCTGCCTTGTGTCAACCGTCGAGACCTTCAAGTTCCTGGGAATTACAGTCTTTCAGGACCTGAAGTGGGCGACCAACATCAACTCCATCCTCAAAAAGGCCCAGCAGAGGATGTACTTCCTGCGGCTTCTGAGAAAGGACGGCCTGCCACCGGAGCTGCTGAGACAGTTCTACACAGCGGTCATCGAATCAGTCTGGTTTGGTGCTGCTACAAAAAAGGACAAACTCCGACTGCAACGGACAATCAAAACTGCTGAAAGGATTGTCGGTACCCCCCTACCCACCCTTGAGGACTTGCACGCTGCCAGAACTAAGACAAGGGCGTGCAAAATCCTCTCGGACCCTCCGCACCCCAGTCACCAGCTCTTCCAGCTCCTTCCCTCAGGTAGGCGCTACCGATCAATGCAAACTAGAACTAGTAGAAATTCCAACAGCTTCTTCCCTCTTGCGATCAACTTCTTAAACACCTGACCTACAATTCCATTACAACATGCTGGCAATTTTTTGACTTGAGTTCGTTGTCACATTTCTGTGGGGCCAATTATGTATTACTCGTGCACTCACTGTAGTTGTCTCGCCATGCTGCACTATTTGCATATACTGGCCACTCATGCCAGAGTAGCATCTGCTCCATTTGCACACTGATTGAGGAGTATCTGTAACATTTGTACAACCAACATTGTCCCAGATGATCGCACTACTCGTTTAAACCGCATACACTCCTTGAAGTCTCAGCGCCCTTTGCACAATGGTCATTGCACCGGACTATTGCAATATTAGTCATTCGAACTGCTCTAAGTGCTAGAGGACTCTGCATTTTTTTGCACAATTGTCAAAAAAAAAAAAAATGTACCGGCATTACCAGATAACTAGCAACCCTTTACTGCTCAGTGACTGTTTATTTATTTATTTATTTTGTCAATGTCTTTCTGTCTGTCTCCAAGTGTTCTGTAAATTGACTGTCTGTTGTCGTACTAGAGCGGCTCCAACTACCGGAGATAAATTACTTGTGTGTTTTTTGGACATATTTGGCAAATAAAGATGATTCAGATTCAGATTCAGAGTGAGGGTAGAATGGAACGGGAGATCGACAGGCGGATCGGTGCAGCGTCTGCAGTGATGCGAACTTTGTATTGATCCGTTGTGGTAAAGAAGGAGCTAAGCCGAAAGGCAAAGCTCTCGATTTACCGGTAGATCTACGTTCCTACCCTCACCTATGGTCACGTGCTGTGGGTCATGACCGAAAGAACAAGATCCCGGATACAAGCGGCCGAAATGAGTTTCCTCCGCAGGGTGTCCGGGCTCTCCCTTAGAGATGGGGTGAGAAGCTCGGTCATCCGGATGGATCTCAGAGTAGAGCCGCTTCTCCTCCACATCGAGTGGAGCCAGATGAGGTGGCTGGGGCATCTGATTCAGAAGCCTCCCGGACGCCTCCCTGGTGAGGTGTTCCGGGCACGTCCCACCGGGAGGAGACCCCGCGGACGACCCAGGACACGCTGGAGAGATTACATCCTTCGGCTGGGCTGGGAAAGCCTCGGGATCCCCACGGAAGAGCTGGATGAAGTGGCTGGGGAGAGGGAAGTCTTGGCGTCCCTGCTGAGGCTGCTGCTGATGAATGGATGGGACCGGCCTACAGTTTGCACTGGCTTGTGCCCCCCATAGGGTGGCATTAGACACTATTAGATGTATAATGTACATAAAACAAGATGTATGAGTGAGCTGATTGGTAGCTATTTATTTATTTTTTTACCTAAAATGGTAAACGTGAGCGTGCTAATGCTAATTGTGAATGCTAACCGTTTGCAAAGGCTGATTTTGTTGTCTCAAATTCTGCAATGTGTTTATACCATACACTTAGTTACTCTACAAAATGTCTATAGTACAATTGATTCTAAAAAGATTTGATCGTGCCAGCCAAAAATATGAGACTATATAACTCAATGAATGACCTCCCTCGGGTACTTGATGAAGCTAATCCTCCTTTTTCAATGCAAACTACCGGCGAAGCTCAACTCTCCCAAGTTTTCCCTCAGAAAGAGTACCGTGGGACTGTGAAAACCATGCAATATTGAACGCATCAGTCGGAAACACGAACAGACGGCAACAATACAGCAGAGGAGAACAAGGGGTTAGCCACGGTAAGATGACACATTTGATCTGAGAGGAGACTAAGGGCTACGAGCAAAGTGGAACGTGTGCAGCAGAACAGTTCACCGTCAAGGGCTGAAATTTTCAAAATTAAGTTTTTATTTCATCTCAGTAATCTTGCTACTGTATACTAAAGTCATTTGACAAGATCGTGATAACACAACCGTCAACAATATTGTAAAAATAAGTTTGTCATAAAATTCCAACTTCTTTACTTTTCAGTCATGAAACATTTTATTTTTATTCTCAGCTTCTGACCACTATAAGAGTTTTATGAGTGGAGACTAATGTTGCATAATGCAGCAGAGTCTAGGGTTAGCTGAAGTTAGCTTGTGTGTTCATTAAGTACTGTAAAACTAGCAGTGACAGGATTTTGCCAAAATGATTGTCTGTCAAAATACTGAGTGCAGTTTGAATGGCCACTTTGAGTACAACACACCAAGAATTTTGAAAAATTGGTTGTTTCGACACAAAAAAAAGTTTGTACGGACTGAGATTCCGAGGGTTTCTCCAAGTTGATGCGCCAAAATGACGGAGATATTTCAAATAGTGTCGCTTGCCCTACAAACAAGACTTAAATAGTGCAAAGGGAACATTATTGGTGAGAAGAGCGGTAGAACAGGTTGTACTATATATCCGTCATCAATCGTGAAATTATTTGTTGTGGAGGATTTTAGAGGCCTTCGAAGTGCTCATTCCATGTTGTTAAGAAAATATCACAAAGATGGCAGTTCTACTACTATGAATGATCCTTATAGTACCAGGCAGCTGTAAAGTAACTGTTGATTTGATTTACTATTATTATTTGTATTTTATTTCATCTGAACAATCTTCTCATTGTATACTAGTGTCATCTAACATTATTCTAATCATACAAGTTTGTAATCCTAAAAATCTTTACGTTTTAATCATAAAAAATTGCAACTTCATCCTCAGCTGTAGGCGACGGTGAGAATTTTATCCGAGAGGAGACTGAGTGCCGCTGCAGCCAAGTGGAGATTGTGGAGAATATTACATCTGAGCATAGGAGGGATGGAAACCAACAGGAGGTAAAACTCAAACAGGAAGGAAGGAATGTTGAACAATAGTGTGACGCAAGCACGCACGCACGCTGACGCACACACAGGATGAAGATTGCAAATGTTGCCGTTTACCATATTCCTTCAGTGTTCTTCAGTGAGCTGGTAGAACGCGACCTTGGCTTGAGAATGATACTCATGTTCTCGCGTTGCCGTCCACATCCACTAGCTCTACTTATGCACACGCACGTAGAGCCACACGAACACTTGAAGGCCACCTGGACCAGTCCTCCAATCCCGTGCGCTCCCTTGGATCAGGTTTTGTATTCCAGATGATTCCCGACTCCCTTTCAACGCTCACTTCCTTGACAAATGAGTGTTTTTTTCCCAATTTTTTTTTAACCCCCTCTTGTTTTTAATCCAGACAACTTCCCGGGTTCCGCTTCCCCACACGGCAACCTCGATTCTCACCCGGCGTTTAAGAGTTACATGACTCTTCACACTCTCTCTGCCTCACTCCCCAGCCGGAGCCTGGCTTTTGAGTGGAAATGGGAGGGGTTGCTTTGGTCGTAGTAATTCCTTAAAGGGGCGGGACTCGCTTTCACCCTTCTCTGCCTCCCAGGCATCCTTACAATCTCACGCGTCAAGCACACACGTTGCCACGGTAACCTAAAACCAACGGCGGAAACGCCAGGAAAAGCGGGCAAAGACACCATGTTTTTTTTTTTACAAGAGGCGATCAATAGTGAGAGCAAGAACATCTTGAAAAGATTTCTGTCATGAGTTACAACCACAGCAAAGAAAATGTGTGGGGTGAACTGGAAAAGTGCTTTTAAGGGAGATAAGGATGGGAAATTATTATAACCCTTCATAAATAATTTATTTAAACTCTTGAAAATTCACTTTTTGAACCCCAGAAGAATACTGGAGTAGATTACTAGACTTTTTTGGAGGGGTGGGGGGGGGGGGGGTTAATACTTTAGGAATATTGTAAATTATTATTGTATTGCTACAATTAAAAAATATAATAATTGAGTATATTTTTAATTATATTATTATTAAGACAACCTTTTAATCCCAATAATCCAATTTCTTGACTTTTTAATTGTGGAACATTGACTAAGAGGAAACTAAGGGCTGCTGCAGCCAAGTGGAGACTATGGAGTATAACACAGCAGCATCCACGATAAACCAAAGTTAGTGCGTTAGGGTGTTTATTTGGAAGCATATGGAACTACTAGAGAATATTATAGCAGAATGTGTGTCTTTTTCTCACAGATCACATAAAAATAGCTTTTGGAGCCCACATACAGGTTTGCAATATTAAGCCACCAATTCTAAATTTACTCACAAATTTTGTCACTCGGTGTGAAATCTAGTCCTGTTTACTTGAACAAAAATTATTACTCTGTTTTATGAATGGCAACGGGTGGACGCACAGGTTAATTGTACCTTCTGCCACCTAGAATAAGACCATTTAATTGTTATCCCTGTCGATATATGTCGCTGGCAGAGATAGTAAACTACATTGTAGTAAGTAAATGATTTTCGGACTCCTAAGGTGAAAATGGATAATTTCCTACGGCACGAGTGATGTTAAATTGGGAAGGTTTTTGGTCTATACAATCCAATCAAGGCTGAGCATGGTGTCAAAGTTCATTATTGCTTTTGGCTTCTGTTTCTAGAAGCGCATGGTGGGCCGGATCAAATGCTCTCGGCTGTAGGTTCCCCTGCTCCTGTCATAGAAAAACCTTACATTGTATGATTAGAAAGTGGTTCTTTTATACAGACAAAGAGGACATCCCACACCGAGACGCCCCCAGGTCAACTTAAAAGCAGCCTTGAACCTTTCCGACTGACCAGAGACGTAAGCGACGGCAGAGTGACATCAGTCAGCGCAAGGTTCCCTTTTGTTCACAAGAAGCACGGCGTAAATAAAAGACAAGAAGATGGAAATGGGTCCTTCTGCAGCCAGCCCCATTCAAGCCAAAACAAATGGGCTGCCGGACCCTTTTGGCTGATAATATCGCGGTCATCCACTCCAACCGCACGCATGGGCTTTCATGTCAAGAACGGGCGGCGGAGGGAGTGCGGGATGCTAATACTGTGTCGTCCGTACGTAAAGTATGTTGACGGGCTTGCGAGCACAAACACGTACGCATGACCTGCGAGAGTCATTGTAGACACACCTCAACACACCGTAAAAGCGAAACTTAAGACTCAAAGCCACACTTGGGGCAGTTGTGGCCATCCAGCACACAGACAAATAAGCTCTTGAGAACTAAATTCTTCATCATAAATCCCATTGAAAACCATTTCAGGACCTTTTAAGGCCACTTTCAACTTCAATATGACAAGAGCAGTGATTCCCAACCACTGTTGGGAATTGACTTTTTAAGACCCAAATAGTTGGGTTTCTGAAGCGCCTGCACACCTATTAAGTGTGAAATCCATCAACAAAAAAAATCTTTTGTTATCTGCCTATTTCTGAAAATGTGTCTGTGAACAACTGTGATATAAATGCATACGTCTGATTTAAGCTTGAATTCATCGTGTAATCTAATTGTCATTCCTCTACTCATAAATCGTTGCCGTCATATAGTTTATTTAGACGCTATCTTTTGTCTTACTTTCTCACAGCTGTCAAATACATGGAAAACATTTTTTTTTTATAGTTACACTCACACAATGAATATCTTCGTCAAGTGACCCATTGCTAACTGCAACCCTCAAGCAGTAAAAAGCAAAACAAAACTAATGAAGCAAAACGAGGGTCAACAAAGACAAGGAGGGCATCGAGCGTCTCAACTTACTTTTTCCTTGCGTAGAGTCACAATTTAGGAATTTGGAAATAATTTAAAGTAATTAAGCTAATATTTGATGTGTTTTTACAATACAGGGCTGTCACTAGCAAATATTTTCAGAATCAATTATCGATTATTCCATTGATTAATTGAAAAAAATGGATAAACATGTTTTGTATTTAGGTTTATCGCAAAATCATTTTTTTCCCCCATTACTGTTTATCAACTCATTCTTGTTGTTTATTTGGTATTCTTTGATGTTTGATTAAAAGCAAATAACAATTAAGCAATATCACGAGTATTTAAGTCATGTAAATATTACATTAAATGTACACTATACATGCTTTAGTATATAATTTATTTTAGAATAATGTACACTACTTAATGTTTGTTTTTATTACTCAAATTTATGTGTAATAATTCATTAAAAACCCATTGAATAATGATATGAATAAAAAAATACAAATGCATAAAGTACTCAAAATAATATTTGTACAAACAAAAATAATTTATACAAACATACAATTATGTGTAACGTCTACACAGGATTGAATAATAGATTCTAGATAAAAATGATAGTCATCAGTATACATTATCTTATCAAACTAACTGTTATACTACATACTTAAACTAATCATATTAATGGAACAGAATAATAATAATTATAATAAAGCATTATTGTGAACAATGACAACTACAGTATGAAGACTGCAATTAAAAGACAAAAACAAATACAACCTCAGAGGAGCTGGCTAAAAACATTTTCACAATAAATAATGAGAAAAAAAATAAACAGATTATTTATTCATTCATTCATTATAAATGAATAATAACAAATAAATTAGTATTGCCATCAGAGGACTTCAAAACACTAAATGGTCCTAAAAATGCTAAAAAGAATCTTGCCCACCCCTGATGTACAAGACAGCCACCTAGTGCCGACGGTTCTGCAAGTGCAGCATTAACCTGCCATAAAAGAGCACCAGCACAGATTTAAGTGACAAAAATCAATCGACAAAATGATTGATTTTGTTAAAGGGGGGTGGGTGGGAGTGGTGCATGGAGCGAGCCCGCTTTAAGTAAATGGTGAAATATATAAATAGCACAAAATGAAGCAGAGCACAGATGGCTTGGGCATGCTATTGACAAAGCTCCAACCATATCTATATGTCCACACAGCCATTATCAGAAGTTCATATGCAAATACTCCTACAAAACACACATTTAAAAATAAATAAATAAATAAATAAAAACATGCAGCAGAATATCCAGGTTTCACATGGATACACCTTGGTTGTTTGTTGTTGTTGTTGCTCGAGGTCACTGGGTGCATGCTTATCGGAGAAATACGGCGGCATGATAATGGACCTAATAAGGTCTTAAAATTTGCTGTGCGGGGCCCTAATGGACGCAGAGTGCTTGGATTATGAACGGTGCGCCCGAGCGCCTTGATTGAGTGCTCTTTTGCCGTTAACCTTGTTGTCTGAAAAAGCTAAAATGAGGAATATGGGACTATGACAGACATACACGCAAACACATATTTACATCGACGCTGCAACATGGCAGGCAACCCAGGCAATTGCCCAGAGTCCGCAGCTGAAGCGGGCCCGGACATCGCCACATATCAATGACAAATTATCAGCACTGCTTTCGACAATGCATCAACATTATGTTATATTGACCCATGTCTTCTCCTCGAGAGAGCTAGTAAGACATCGAATGATCTCAACGTTATAGATGCTTGGCCGCCGAGATATCGCCAACGGAAAAACATTTACATTGAAAAGATGAGCGATCCAATCAGAGCTAAGCTTATTTACATGTCACATATTAATGAGAAATTGGGCCGTCTCAACTGCTGGGCGAAAAAGACCAACTAAAATAGCTTGAAAAAGGACATTCTGGGCATTTTCAACCCA